>NC_048573.1:38433008-38733008 GCF_013265735.2 Oncorhynchus mykiss
TTTATATGGATTAGATGTCTGTTTCAGTGGGGGGAAACGAGTCTGGGGTTATTTTAACTGCCAATTTTAAACATCTCTGTCAAACAAGGGAAAACGGAGACGGAATTCAGAAGTGGCTGATCTTTTTAGCATACACATTCTTCTGGCATTTCATACATCTCTTTCTCATTGCCTTTTGCAGATGTGAGCTTAAAAATGTGTAAGACTTATTAACTAGTGGAAACAGGCATATATGGCAGTGTGTACCAGTGATGGTTGGCTCGGTAATTGTTCGTGATTGTGTTGACACCCCCTGCTGGCCTGATGACTTCACTACTTCATACTGAACATGACCATGACAAGCAACTCTTCTCCCTCTCTCTCTCAGCCAGGCATTAATGTAGCCAGTACTGGACTAAGTCAGAGACCCCTTATCTGTGGCTGGGAATAGCCAGGGACCTCACGATACGATATTATCACGATACGTAGGTGCCGATACGATATTATGTTGCGTTTTTCACTCATTCTAAATGTATTGAGATTCGATACTACAATTTAGTTGGCATTTAATGTTCCAAACATATTGCTCACCATATGTCTACTGCAGAGAGACAAGAGAGAGCCATGAGAAAATGAATTTTAAATCAGTCATGGAAATAAGTCTTGAAAACATGTTGGCTCACTATTAAAAAAAAGAAGATGGAGAACAAGGTGTAGGATGGAAAAAGTCAAAGTATCAATATAATATGTGTCCAAAATAATATTGTGATATGTAACTATATCAATCCCCCCCATCACCATTAACTACCCCACTTCCGCGGTGATCGCCAGCTACACACAAACACATGACAGACATTGACACACTCACGTAACATTGTTGTAAAGACAATTGAGCGTTATTCCTCTGCCAGAAAACTTTCCAACTACCTTGAATTTGAACTATAATACACAAAAACAATATTATTGTTGGATCCAGCTGTAACTCGAACAGCCCTCTAAGAGTAATAGACAGAGGGGTACAGCGCAGCTGTCTAAGACCCACAAAAGAGCTATTGTGCGCCCCCGGCACAACAATGCAGCTTAGCGGTGCTATGAGGGAAAACCACTGGGATCAATAGAGGATTCTAATTAGCCTACATTGGCAGGGGCGCCGCGAGATTAAACAGAGGATGACGATTGGATTTCCTGCACTATCGGCTGTTCAAAACTAAGTTGGTTCACAGAGTGATTGCAACAATGGCTAAAGGTCAAGACAAAACAAAAGGCTGAGACTATGCAGTGTGGAAGAGATGGTGGTGGTGAGGGAGGATGGACGATGACAATAAGGATGATGAGGATGATTATGTGCATCACCACCCTGATCATCTGCAATAAATGTCCTCACAAAGAGTGACATGCGTTTCAATTCATTGACAGCCCATCAGAGAGAAACAAGAATAGAGGGATGTTTTTTTTCTTCTCCATTTCCTAAAGCAGTCTTGAGGCCAGCATTGCAACAGTCGTGATACAATGGAACACTGGCATGCACTAACCCTGCAACTCCAGAAAATAACATCTCCGCAAAGCACAGACACTACAGCCCTCTGCAACGGATCCTGTTTATGTGTGTGTGTGTGTGTGTGTGTGTGTGTGTGTAAATGTATTTTATCAAATTATGTAATAATGCTTGCAACAATTTAATCAACCTTATATAGAAAGCGCTTCAAATCACTGCACATCTGCAAACACACACACACACACACAACCACTGGAAACCTTAATGGAGGGAGGCATGCTCTGCCTCGGAAAGTGAGTTGACCTCACGAGGCTCCACATGAAATAAACCAACACCATTATACAGATTGTTAATCTCAATATCAAATTATTTCTGGGTAACAATTAAGTACCTTACTGTGATTGTTTTAAATTAAAATGGTCAACAACAAAAAAAATAGCTTCTTAGCAAAGAGTAATTTCTCAAGCAAGAATTTTGCTAAGACTGTCTGGGAGTGGGCTGAGTGGGGGGGGGGGGGGGACAACTGAAAACTAGCTGTTATTGGTAGAGAGGTTATTGGTAGTTATTGGTAGAGAGGTTTGGAACTATTAACTAATTTACCACCTGGTGATGTCACCAGGCAGGTCAAAAGTCCATCCCACCAAAAAAGGCTGAAATCTCAGGCAGACTTTTCAAATAGCTCTTACACTTAAAGGGCTTATTCATTTTCACAATTAGGAAGTCTGGGGGGCAGGATGGGGGACAGAGGGAGTAGATAGCTGCCTAGTGGTGGCTATTCATCAGCATGATGGGCTGGGGGTAGAAGCTATTGGCCATCTGTCAGTTTTTGCCGTGATGCTCCTACACTGCCCAAGTCTGAGTGATTGAAGTGGGAAGAACAGGCCGTGGCTCAGGTGGCTGAGGTCCTTGATTATTATTCCAACCACATATAGTGTGGAAATATATATAAAACACAAGGGGGAAAAAAACGTGTTTGACTGCATTAAACCTTTAAAGAGTGAAGCAGCTCCAACGCTGGCCTTCCACTCTGCCCAGTGAAAGACACAGTGAAACACACCTTACCTTTAATTATGCTCTGGCTTTGCAGTACATCCCTTGAAATGAGCACAGAGTAGGAACTTTGCGAGAAGCCGGGTCTGCAGGGGGCTTTGGACACGAGGTCTCCATTAGTCCCCTGTGAGAGGAAAGAGAACACATTGTGAGACATCTATAAACATTGATTTGGCTGCTTCTCTGTGGCCCTGAAAGCTGAATGAAACTGTTTATGTCTCGGCAGCAGCTATACAACAGAGAGAGATGACCATTGCTCCCATCAAACCACTGGCATGTGAATGTGTTTTATCATCACCCTGGCACTGACACCTAGTCAGTTGTACAACAATGCGTCTTCCGCATTTAACCCAACCCCTCTGAATCGACATCCACGTCTTCGGCACCCGGGGAACAGTGGTAACCACTAGGCTACCTGTCGCCCAACAATGAATTGTTGTCGCCCCCATTGTTCATTCAAGGGTTGCAATAGGTGGTACAAATACAGCAGACATGGACACAGAGGGTTCATATTGGTGAAAGCATTCAAGGGATTTGGAATGTGTGGACGACACGCACGCCCCTGCACACACCCCACTGCCACCACAAACAGAAACCCTTGGTGGCTGTAGAGCTGATCCACCCTGCTCCAGATCTCCCTCCACCGCCATCAAGGAGTCTGTAGAGTGGGACTCTGAGCCCTATTCAATCCAAATCAGGTATCAGCTTTGATGAACAACTTTCTAGACCAATGCCAGTGCAGCAAGTACGTTTTATTGAATGCATCGTTGAGTGTCTTGTTACACATTTACACTCATTCAACATAAAAAAAAATCCAATACATGATAGTAGTTTTTATTGATCTTGTAGACCAGGTACTAGCAGATGTGATTTGGTAGGGTCCTCAGTGGATGGATCTACGGAACAGGCTGCCATTCAGAAGAGGAGACTGGAAACAGGGGAAACCTGCATTATCTGATCCGATTTAATTGAGAATTATTTTTTAACTGGGTATCCTGACACTCAACCTGCCAGAGGGCACAGGGAATTTAATGAGGGATCATTGTGTGGGATAAATTATGGCGCCTCCACATCCACGACACACACAGGACAGTTGTTGTTCTGGTTGTTCTGGTTGTTGTGTGTGTGTGCGCGCCTGCACACTTAGGCTACACTTCAGGGTCCTTCCATGTCATTTCACCCTGTAAGCAGTCTATGGACAAGATATGACAGTGTAACGGATGTGAAATGGCTAGCTAAATAGCGTTTCAATCGGTGACGTCACTTGCTCTGAGACCTTGAAGTAGTAGTTCCCCTTACAACAGCAACCCATGCTTTGGTTTTATTTACCTGGCCACTGGTTCAGATGCTAACTTTTTAGCATTTGTGGCACAAATCCAATGCAAGTCAATGGTACTTATATTAGCATTTTCGTGCTTCATATCAAACGAATATAAGTAAAAATGTTTGATATTTTAGGGTGATTTGAAAATGAAGCATGAAAATGAACAAATACAGTACCAGTCTAAAGTTTGGACACACCTAGGGTTTTTCTTTTTACTATTTTCTACATTGTAGAATAATAGTGAAGACATGAAAACTATGAAATAACACATATGGAATCATGTAGTAACCAAAAAACAGTCTTGAAGGAGTTCCCACATATGCTGAGCACTTGTTGGCGGATTTTCCTTAATTCTACGGTCCAACTCATCCCAAACCATCTCTATTGGGTTGAGATCGGGTGATTGTGGAGGCCAGGTCATCTGATGCAGCACTCCATCACTCTCCTTATTGGTCAAATAGCCCTCACACAGCCTGGAGGTGTGTTTTGGGTCATTGTCCTGTAAAAAAAAAAATATGATAGCGCAAACCAGATGGGATGGCTTATCGCTGCAGAATGCTGTGGTCGCCATGCTGGTTAAGTGTGCCTTGAATTCTAAATAAATCACATACAGTGTCACCAGCAAAGCACCCCCCACACCTCCTCCATGTTTCACGCAGGAAACCACATATGCAGAGTAGGTGCACGGATGATCTTTGCGTCTCACAAAGACACGGCGGTTGGAACCAAAAATCTCAAATTCTGACTCATCAGACCAAAGGACAGATTTCCAACGGTCTAATGTCCATTGCTTGTGTTTCTTGGCCCATGCAAGTCTCTTATTATTGGTGTCCTTTCGTAGTGGTTTCTTTGCAGTAATTCGACCATGAATGCCTGATTCACAGTCTCCTCTGAACAGTTGATGTTGAGATGTGTTTGTTACTTTAAATCTGTTTCAGCATTTATTTGGGCTGGAATCTCTGAGGTGCAGTTAACTCTAATGAACTTATCCTCTGCAGCAGAGGTATATCTGGATCTTCCTTTCACCCCTACCTAGTCACAACACCACTGATTGGCTCAAACGCATAAAGAAGGAAAGAAATTCCACAAATGAACTTAACAAGGCACACCTGTTAATTGAAATGCATTCCAGGTGACAACCTCGTGAAGATGGTTGAGAGAATTAAAAGGGTGTGCAAAGCTATCATCAAGGAAAAGGGTGGCTACTTTGAAGAATCTCAAATATATTTAGATTTGTTGAACACTTTTTTGGTTACTACATAATTCCATTCCACAAATGCTACAAAGTTAGCATTGGAAACAGTGGCCACCAAAATCAAAGTATTGGTTTCTGTCATACCTTGTCAATAGACTGCTTACAGGGTAAGGAAAGCTTAAAGTTTCTCGGCGTACACATCACTGATGATCCAAAGTGGTCCACCCACACAGACAGTGTGGTGAAGAAGGAGCAACAGCGCCTCTTCAACCTCAGGAGGCTGAATACATTTGGTTTGGCCCCTAAAACCCCCACAAAGTTTTAGAGATGCACAATTGAGAGCATCCTGTGGGGCTGTATCACCGTCTCGTACGGCAACTGCACCGCCCGCAACCACAGGGCTCTCCAAAGGGTGGTGCGGTCAGCCGAACACATCACCGGGGTCAAACTACCTGCCCTCCAGGACACCTACAGCACCCGATGTCACAGGAAGGCCAAAAAGATCATCAAGGACATCAACCACCCGAGCCACTGCCTGTTCACAGCGCTATCATCCAGAAGGCAAGGTCAGTACAGGTGCATCAAAGCTGGGACAGAGAGACTGAAAAACAGCTTCTATCTTAAGGCCATCAGACTTAAATAGCCATCACTACCCGGTCTACCCTCCAATAACATTACATTTAATTTGAATGTCCTTTTATAATTTGGGTGAAATATCCCATTAACATTGAGGAAATTGATTATTCAAACTTGGTTCACTTAATAGCAGGAACAGCACCATCTAGTGGTCAGAATCTCTTAATATCAGGATCTAGGATAGGACATAAACCAAAGAACTTCAATGACTAATTTCTCTGAACAAGGGGAAAAAAAACATCACCAAATTTGCTAGAAATACATTACAAAGGATGAGCTGACAAGGTAAGAATCTGTCGTTCTGCCCCTGAACAAGGCAATTAACCCACTGTTCCTAGGCCGTCATTGTAAATAAGAATTTGTTCTTAACTGACTTACCTAGTTAAACAAATGAAGAAATAATACTCTGAGCCACAGCTCCAAACTGCTTGACAGGCAGAGAACTGATACTATATACTTGTTGTGGGATTGGTGTGGGGTATGGAGGGTTCATGGGTGGCTTTTGAGTATTATTGGCTAGTCTTGGCTAGTAGTATTACAGACAAACAAACAAAACTGATTTGGGGGGGGGGGGTTCAAGACAAATCTGAGGGGGCACTCGCCCCTGCGCCCTCTAAGTGCATGACGCCTCTGTCCATTCATCTGTCACTCCTGTGGTAATGACAATGATAATTCAAGCGTACCATATAAAATGCTCATGCATCTATCCTTTTCCAACAGTGCGGAATCCAGGCAACCCTCGATCATCCCGAAAGGCACAGGCAGACTGCATGCGGGGAAGACACAACCAGTATCCCACTGAGCGCTACTATGCTGGCAACACCAAGCGAGTTGGCACACTATAACGGTCCCTGATTTCCCTCTTACTGGATTGCGGAGAATGCAATCAGTTATTGAGGTATAGGACATTTAACGTTAGGCCTGTTTATACTTTTAGGATACATTTGGAGATGGACATGACATAAGTAAAATATTTGTTTCGTTGGAGTTGGTCCATAAAACAAAACGAGTTAGGGATAGGTAATGCATTAAACAAAACATGTTCATACTATAATATCCTTCTGCCGAGTACTACAGTTGCGTTGCAGCGTGGCATTTTTGCCTGTGTCAAGATAGCCTATTAAAATATGGAAATAAAAAAAGATGAAATATCCAGGAAATTAAAAAGAGATGCAATAGCCAATGTAAGTCTATACATATACATCAATATTCGCACTCCATCTAGAGCTGTGCGCGGCATCAATTCAGTCAGAATTTGATCGAGGGGTAATGCGCCGAATAAAATAATTTCCTCTAGCCTACTAATTAATATACATTATAGGCTAATTTGTGTTGAGAAAACGGAAGACAATTTGCATTTTAAAAAGTATTGTAAGTCTCGATGGGGAATAAAGATAGAATATAAAGGCTCACGTTGCGCTTCGAGAAGAAATCACTTGTGTTGGAGAACAAAGTAGCCTTAAATCGAAATAGAATCGACACCAACAAGTTCAGGATCAACCCCAAAACATTGTTACTGCCTCTGATGCTGTGCACTCCGCAACACTGTCCGCAGCATAGGAGCGCAACACTTCCGTAATGTTACTGAAAATGTTGAAATCTCACCCAAAACGCGGCTTGTTGTAAGGCTGATGTCAGCAAGAGAACGAGAGCGGTTTTCATCGTTGCAAGCGAGCAGAGGCTGCTTGAGCTAGAAAAGGCGACAACTCGTATTTCTTCTCTGGTAAGTGTATAATTTCCCCGCGCCGTGTGATAGCTGGTACGTCCACCCGGTGCTCTGCACTTGCAGTGGTAAGCTCTTCAGAAGTAGAAAGCCCGTCCCGACTTCCCTCGCTCTCTCATCTGCAGGTGAAGAGCGTTGCTCAGCTCAGCAGCACCAAAGCGCAAGGCGGCGAAGCCAGCGTCACTCCAACCCCTCCTATCGCCTGGCGCCGGAGAATCCCACTTAAAGACACACAGTGGAGTGAGTGGTGGTTAAAGCGAACTAGCTGATTCCTCGGCTATTACCCGTAATGGTGGCTGAGAGTTCGCTCTGTAACTACCATGAAGGGTGAGGCATGGCTGTGTAAACTACTCTGTTTACTCTTCCGATGCTACTATGGCCATTCTCCACTTGCGTAATATTGCAGGTTTGTGTGTGGGGGTGGGTGTCATTCAGTGGCAACTTGTCATTAAGGGCTGGTGGGGATTGAGCCATACCTGTTTTGCATGTTATTTTGGCATTAATACGTGTCACATATCAGTTTGCAAAACATGTAAAACAATTTTTGGGTTAATAAAACTGCACACAAACACGGACTCTTTTTTTTTGCTTTCTAGAGTAAGGCAGCGCTAAAATGCAGGTGTTTCAGCCTAGCTCCGTGCTTTCTGTGGTGGAGCGAAAAATACAGAGCATTGACGTTGATAATATTCTCGAGTTGAGCCAATACGTCACCGCATAATCTACAGGGAGAGCTAAACAGTTCAAACCCCCTTGGGTGCTGCCATAAGATTTACATTAATTACCCATCCAAGAAGACTCAAGGTCATTGGCCACAGATAAAATGACGTTAAATCACATATCTACCGTAGCTTTGATTGGACTGATCATGTCAACATACTGCAATTAGCTGCTACGCGCCTACAGTACCTCAGCACCGGAATCAAACACTCTAGTTTCACGTCAAGTCAAACAGCAGTTACCTAGCCATCTTCCACCTATGTGATGTTACTTTTGATACCGGAGCTCCAAGGAATGTGTCCAAATCGATAAGACGCTAACTTCGATGCAAAATTCCGATGCGCGTATCACTTTATCAGAAAACGTCATCAAATGACGCCCGACGCTTCATTTGATCCAGTGCTTTTTCAAACCGCGAGTTGCAAAATGCGAGTTCCCACTGATTTTGCAGTGTTTCCGGTGCTTTCTACAAATATATTTAGGTTTTTGTACAATTAAGTTTTTCCTGACTAGTAGCTTAGCAGGTAGAGCAGGGAACTATGGGATGTTCAGGGACGTGAGGGTATAAAGTCGAATCCCTACACATTTAAAAATAAAAGTTTTATGTGAAACGAAACATTCTGCACTGTTCAAATCATTTGTTTTTATTTAGTATAGTATAATCATCTGTCTTAGGCATCCTAAATAATGTCATAATTCAGTTTTTGAAAAATAGTCAACTTGAAGGCAAAAAAGGGAAGCATGATGTAAGATGCAAACCTGTTCCAACTGATTTTAGGCTACTAAAGCCAACCACCTGCCACAGAGTTTCGATGAAAACAGCAGAGAAAAATAACATTATCTGATCATCACACACTGCTACTTATTACTGACCAGCAGATGTCACTAATGTGCATTGTGAACAGATAATGAAGCTTAGAGTAATGAACTGTTTTTCAGTACAATTTGGTGAAAGCGCCAAAGCCTTCAGAAAGCCTTGGTTTCCCATCACTAGCTGCGTCAATGCACTCTCCATAACCATCAGCATGGTCCTAAAGCCAGCCCCTCATACCTCTACACTTGGCATTTACTGTATAATGTATAATAAAACACCTTACCTTCGCCACTCAGGTATGTGGGCCACTAACGACCCTGACATTGAGCTCTCTCTCTGATTGACAGGTCACTCTCCATATCTGAAAGGTGCAGGGCTATGAGACAATGGGTTAATCCCATCAAAAGCAGAATGAGTGTACGTTAGCGGACACCTGCTCAGCCAATTTCTCTCCCTCTGACACGCAGGCTTTTTACACCCCCCCCCCCCCCCCCCCCCCCCCCCCCCCCCTGTCATCTAAATCCTCTGGCACTGGGGATGAGCTATGTCTATGACACTCATATCACTGGGCCCTTTTACTATCTACTGCTGGTGTGACGTGGTTGGGATTGTGTCCTGTCCTGTTAAATGTCCCGATTGACAGGCTTAGTTGTTGAGCTCTGTGTGTGACCGACACGCTATTGAACCGGGGTTGTCTTCTGTCAAGCCTGTGTTAGCCCACTGAGCTGAAGCCTAGGTATTAGTTGGGGGGAGCTGACGCAATTCTTCAGATCTCAGGCACACTCACAAAGATGGAGATGCCACACTTATCAAGTTCTGTCAGGAAAAGCCAGCCACTGACATCCAGCAGAACCAATTTTTTTCCTCACAAACAACACTTACCTGCCAAACTCCCTATTGTACTGCTCGAGGGGTAGTTCATTATGTCATTTTATACTATTCAAAACACTTCAGTAATCCCCTGGTAAACATGGAGACATCCTGGGCTTAATGGCAGATTGAGAGAGTAGCGGAGGCATTGCTCTCAGTACTCAGTAAGCACTTTCTCAGGTTGAGTCGCCCCAGCTTTACTCATAGTAATGATGCTTTCATTACCCAGTCCACCATTGTGATGCTAGACATGTCTCTCTCTCTCACACACACACACACACACACACACACACACACACACACACACACACACCTAGCTGGAACTGACTAATTAGGCAGCAATTCAGTTCCCCTTTTGCGTCTCTCTCTCCACTCAACTTGGAGCCCATTAATGCAAATTACATCCAAACACC
Organism: Oncorhynchus mykiss; assembly: GCF_013265735.2. Taxonomy (NCBI): domain Eukaryota; kingdom Metazoa; phylum Chordata; class Actinopteri; order Salmoniformes; family Salmonidae; genus Oncorhynchus; species Oncorhynchus mykiss. The sequence goes on from NC_048573.1 coordinate 38,443,225, forward strand.
AGAGACAAGAAAAAAGAGAATGTGAAAAAAGTAGTCCTAAGCGAAAGTTAGATTTATGATAAAGACACAACTGTGGTTTAATCTCTATTCCTCTTTTTGTCTCACTTTCTCTCTCTCTCACTCTTACACACTGACCGTAGTCCATTCACTCCCTCCACAGTGGTATCTGTTAATGGTTGGAGAGTAAAGAGAGCAAACAAGTCAACACAGTGACACTTCCATGGAAAAGCGGATACCGTCAGAGGAGAAGTAAGAATCAGGATATGATCCCATCCATTTCTCCTCTGTTCCCTGACCCCTAGGCTTTCCTTCTTTTGCTTAGTATCCTGTGTCCCTGCCTGAGATTGACCCAGGGCTTGCTCAGACCCGATGATGGATTCAGAGACTAGTGGACAGCTCTGGAACAAACACAGGGAGAAAGCAGGGAAATTCCAGGCATGGGGCAGCAGCGTACGCCATTGTTCGATTTCCCACTTTTGATGGATATACAGTAGAAACAAATCCATCTGGATAACCTTAGCATCAAAAACCCAATCATACTGAGACAATATAAAATCTGACCTCATGGGGTTAAGAGAATATTGTGGAGTCCAGAAAGCATTGAAAGGTCTACATGGGAGGTGAATGTGGGTTGGTAGGGGAGTGTGACATTGTGTCGTCGTTTTATGATCTTATTTTCCTTAGCGTTATGTGACTAATTTGAGTTGTATAGTGACATGTGTCATAACAATCTGTCATAACTGTCAGACTTCCTTTACCACATGTTTCTAAAAGCATAAACACACACAAACATAAACCAGCAAACACACATACTAAGAGACAGACATTCAGTCAATATTATATTAGCCTTACTCTATTCTCCTCAGCATGGCCAACCCGTCAATCACATTGCAAGCTCCTCTCCACAGTCAGCCATGTCTGTTAGGATAGGGTTCCTGTCTGTCTATTTAACCGCACAATAACCCATTGGCTGTTTCCCAATCGAAAAAGATGCTGCCTTTTGAGGCATTTCTAGGCAGTCCCAATCCCAAGGTAACTTAAAATGCTAAGGTGCCTTCATTTGGGCTATCCCATAACACCATGCGGCGCAGCAACAACAAAAAAAGAGTAAGGAAGAATAAGGAATAACTTTGCAAAATGTACAGTATGTATAGTGTTTATTTATTCACCAAATTATGTTAAACTGTTCAATAATATTACTTTCATATGCATTTTGAATTCAAATCTTGAGGAACTGATGATTATCAGTCCTTTGCCAAGCTAGCTTAGCTCATGTCGGAGTCGGACGCTATAGCTAGCTAGCAGGCGATCTTATCCTGCTTATCAGCTGCTTAGAGATAAACAACTCATGTTAAACTAACTAATCGTAGATGCAGCAGTGTCATTTGTGAAGACCCGGACAGTTTTTTAAATCATGAATTGGTGAACTTCCTAGCCAGCAATTATTTTGGACTAGTTAACCTAATGTAGTAGGCATTAAAGAAAACACCTGCACAGAGTTCCCACATCCAGTTTTCAGTAGTGATGTGCAGTTCGCAAATTATTTGTTCTTTTTGAAAAAACGATTTTCACTGATTCGGGAGTCAGGATTCGTTTTTCTGAGTGACTCGTTCATTTTATTAGTTCATTTGACCTGCTAGTACTGCCTGCCAGTGGTGCAAAAATATTGAAATAAAAATAGTTTAAAGGACTACTTAAGTAGTTTTTTGGGGTAACTTTACTAATTCTATTTTGACAACTTTTAATTTTACCTCACTACATTCCTAATGGAAATAATCAACTTTTTACTCCATACATTTTCCCTGCAACCAAAAGTACTCATTACATTTTGAATGCTTCGCAGGACAGGAAAATTGTCAAATTTAGGCACTTATCAAGAGAACATGTGGTCTGGCAGACTCACTAAACACAAATGCATCTTTCGTAAATAATGTCTGAGTGTTGGAGTGTGCCCCTGGCTGTTCGTACATATTTTAAACAAGAAAATGGTGCCATCTGCTTTTAAATGATTTATATTTGTACTTTTACTTTTGATACTTAAGTATATTTTAGCAATTACATTTACTTTTGATACTTAGGTATATTTAAAACCAAATACTTTTAGACTTTTACTCAAGTAGTAGTGGCTGACTCACATTTTACTTTCTATTTAGGTATCTATAATTTGACTTAAGTCTGACAATTAGGTACTTTTTCCACCACTGCTGTGCACAATGAGTCCTACAGCAGGATTAATACACTAGCTGCATTCCAGACACTTAAAAGACACACCCTATCCCCTCAGCCCTCAAATTAAGTGGACATTTCTGATAACGTATCATGATGTCTGATGAGTGTACACTTGCAGGGCAAGGGGTGAGGGAGGAAGGAATCATTTTTAAATGGACCGCCTTTGCCTGGAAATTAGTTCATCCCGCAATGATTGTGTTTTCAGCCACCGGTAGTTTGTGGGTGCTTTATATGCGCTACAGTCAATTATGATTGCATGTCTACTTACATTAACCATATAATTATCAATATATGCCTACTGTATAACTAGCATATTAATGAGCTAACTAACGTTAGCCTGCCTAGCTGGAATTTATGAAGAAGGAAAAAAATTTATTTCTACAATTTCCAAAAGCTAACCAAACAGAAACACCATTACTTTTACGAGATGTGTTTGTGCTGTCATATGCTTTAGTAGCACAATTGATCATTTATTTACATTCATTTTTACTTGCACTTCTATTTTGACTTCTCCATATTGACGTTGAGATTTTAAGTTTTGCTGACTTTTTGCAGATTTACAATCGTCGTGAATTGAATCATGGGGCGTTTCAGGCCCCGGAGTGAACATAATTGTACACTCGCAATCTCGATTAAAAACGAGGGCTGAGGGGCTTATGTTGCAAACTTCCCTTGTTTGGCTAATCGTTTGGACCGACGTCCAAGATGGTGAGGGGGATTCCCCCAATGGCATAAGGTGAAGGTAAGTGGACGAGGTTGTGTCTTTTATGAGTTTGAAACGCAGCCACGGTCTTCCGGTTCAGAAGCTCCAGAGACTTGCTCCAACCACCAACTGTCTGTCATATGTGCACAGTAAAATAGATCATGAGCATAGAGAACAAACATTTTAGAACTGATCATTTATCACATAGTACAAAAATGTTATGTAATGTAATGTAATGTTATGATTGACACAGCTTTGAGGAAGAAAACATACACAGCCTCTGCTCAACAAACTCAAGAACGAATGGTTGGGGGGGGGGGGGAGGGGGCTGCAGCTCGCGAACGGATGTGCTTATCACCTCCACCACAGTCAAGCAATACATTCCGCCCAGAGTCGTTCACAATCTAGTCTACAATCTACTCCGACCTCGTTTAAAATGTATCACTAAATACTAAACCAACGAAAGTACTGTACATTGTTTAATGCACATGTTTCATTCACAAATGACCACTCCAATAAGCCCTCTGTGGTGAACGACATGTGAATGAGAGTCTCAGAATCATGACTCTTTCGAGTTTTAAGTTCATTGGTCACCGGTAGGGGGTCCTGCGTGCTCTGGGCATTAGTAGCTCAAATGAAAGAAATGAGAAGAAAGATTCATTCTTTTGACTGAACGAGCCGAACTTCCCATCACTAGTTTTCAGCGGAAAAGGAAGCTAGGTTGAAGATAGCTGTATCCCTGAAAACCCGGATATGCTTCCCAGTCGAAAGAGTTTCCTCGTATTATTATGACATTGTGAAGCTTTGCTTTGTTTTGGATTTCGGTAGTTTTTTGGGGGCTTTTCGTATACACAAAATGTTCTCTTAAGGCAAGTTTGAAGATTGGTAGCCAAAGTCTAAGCCCCTTCATTGGTGATAGGTCAACAGTAATAATCCTAGTAGAAGTGGAAACATTAAGTGTTTGCTGTCATTCAACGAGAGATTACTAGTTTTCATACACATTTTTTCACTTACGAAATATTGCACCAAACATCTTAGCTACAGTGACTTCCGAAAGTATTCATACCCCTTGAATTATTTCATGTTGTTGAGTTACATCCTGAATTCAAAATGGATTACATTGATTACATTTCTCACCCATCTATACACAATACCAGATAATGACAAAGTGAAAACATGTATTTAGACATTTTTGCAAATGTGTTGAAAATGAAATACAGAAATATCTCATTTACATAATGATAGGTGAGAATTGTCTGTTAATTGAAAGATTAGAATATTCCTCCCTGAAACATAGAATTGTATGGAATGGATTAGAATGTCTGAAATCATAATCAATAAATGTGTAGTCCTAGTCAGAATTAGGGTAAAACAATATGCCTTTATGGTATTTTAAACAGACTGTCTGAGCTTGGTGCCGACCTGACTAGAGATTTGGGAGAGAACGGGGAGTACGTCTCAAGGACAAAGTCACTATCTCTGTCGGCTGGGAAGTGAGACAGACAGTGTGTGCGTAGCAGGACATGTGTGTGCGTGTGTTTGTGTGAATGTATGTGCGTCTGTTTGTGTGTGTGTGTGTGTGTGTATGGCTGTGTGGGCGTGAGAAGTCAGTATAAAATGAATTGATTTGTATTCTTGACTTCAGAACATTCTCTGAGTCTTTGACTAATTATTATTATACCCATTGTCTTACAAACCTCGGGAATTGGTCAGAGCTATTGATGGATTGTTATTATCATTGGGATTGGAAATTCTCTTATCACATAAGTATTCACACCCCTGAGCCAACATATGTTAGAATCACCTTTGGCAGCGGTCAACAATTATAGCTGTGAGTTTTTTGGGGTGAGTCTTTAAGAGCTTTGCACATCTGAATTGTACAATTTGCACATAATTCTTCAAGCTCTCTCAAGTTGGTTGTTGATCATTACTAGACAGACATTTTCAAGCCTTGCCATAGATTTTCAAGCCGATTGAAGTTAAAACTGTAACTAAGCCACTCAGGAACATTCAATGTTGTCTTGGTAAGTAACACCAGTGTATATTTGGCCTTGTGTTTTAGGTTATTGTCCTGCTGAAAGGTGAATTTGACTCCTAGTGTATGTTGCAGAACAGACTGAATCAGGTTTTCCTCAAGGATTTTGCCTGTGCTTAGCTCTATTCCGTTTATTTTAATTTTAAAAAACTCCCTAGTCCTTGCTGATGACAATCATACCCATAACATGATGCAGCCACCAATACCATGCTTTGAAATATGAAGAGTGGTTCTCAGTGATCTGCCGTGTTGGATTTGCCACAAACATAACGCTTTGTATTCAGGACATGAAGTTAATTTCTTTGCCATATTTTTTTATCAAACACAGTACAGAATGAAGATAGACACTTCCTCTCCAATATAAATCCTGATCATGCTTGTAGGCAAAGTTGGCTAGCTAAGCTCATGCGTAGAAACACGTCATCGGATCTAACAAACTGCGCATGTGCAGGCCGTCGAATCAAAGGCACTTCTTTTGTTTTTGACAAAAAAATCAAAACATGTCAGTTTGTAACTTTCACGAGGTTGGAGTAATAACATGTTCAAGTACTTAAGACATTGGCTTGAATATAGGTTGTAGCTTTAGATTTCGAGAACACTTGTGAAGATTTATTCACTTCTCTTATTGACTTCTTAAACCCCAAATCCTGGCCTGGTCTGCTTGGTCTGGGTTTATTTTAGTGCCTTATTTCAAACAGGATACATGCTGGGGCGCAGCAATAACAACAATTTCAGGGATACAGCTATCGTCAACCTAGCTTCCTTTTCCGTTAAACTCTCCCAAATATCAGAGACTCTCCAGGCACTTATTGATTCCCTCCAACCACGGCCCAATCCTAACCCAGGAGGAGCCCATGCCCAAAACTCATCACCCGGTGCTACAGGCGTCGTTGTAGTTCCTCCAGGGAATCTGCGCCGGGAACCCAAGATCCCAGCCCCCGTAGCGGTATGACAGCCACCCGGGAGGATGTAAGGGTTTCCTCACTCAGTGCTCTCTTGGGTTCGAGCTACAGTACTCCTCATTCCACACCAATCGGGCCATGTTCGCCTACATCATCTCTCTAGTCTCGGACAAGGCCCTGGCGTGGGCAATGACGGTGTGGGTGCAGCAGCCACCATCCTGCAGCTCCATATTAGCCTTCACTGCAGAGCTGCGACAAGTCTTCAACCACACAGTTGGCGGACAAGAAGCGGGTAGCCGACTGTTCAACCTCCACCATGGGCCCAGACCAGCGGCTGACTTCGCCATTGAGTTCCGCACCCTCGCTGCCGAGAGTCACCGCTTTCCACCAGAGTCTGTCTAACTTCATTAAGAATTAACTGGCCACTTGGGAACTGGGAGAGGACCTTGAGTCCCTGATAACACTGGCTAGAGTTGACGGGAAACACTGCAACGTCAGAGTTGACGTTACACCCCGCAACCCTCCATTGGGACAACCGTCAGCACCACATTCAAGCCTTTGTGGACTCCGGGGCCGCAGATAATTTAATTGACCAAGACTTCGCCAGAGAATTACAAATCCCCTGCGTGAAATGTCCCATCCCTCTGCAGATTCAAGCCCTCAATGGATGTCCTATCGGCTCCGGCCAGGTGGAATATCAGACCAAGCCCATTCTACTGCAGGTTGGGGTGAACCACTCAGAGACCCTTAGTTTTCTTTTGATCACTGCTCCCGAGAATCCATTTATCCTAGGGTACCCCTGGCTAGTGCTACATAACTCACTATTCTCCTGGTTCAAAGAAGACCTACTAGACTCGGGTAAGAACTGGCAGACGAAATGCCAAAGACCCCCACCAAGAGCCTTGCTGTGTTCTCCAGGCATCCATTGAAGACCAATACATTTCCGCTCTCCCTCCTGAGTACTTCGACCTCCGGGAGGCCTTCAGTAAGCAGAAATCCGCCACCCTCCCTCCTCATCATCCATAGGACTGCGCCATAGAACTCCTTCCCGGCTCCACCCCTCCCTGGGGCCGTCTGTACTCCATTTCGACCCCTGAAGCAGCAGTCAATTACAATTACATTCGTAAGTTGCTGGAGGCAGGTTTTATTCGCTTCTCTACATCCCCAGCGAGGTCTGCTTTCCTGCATCGATTACAGAGGGCTGAACAGGATTGCGATTAAGAATCGTAATCCCCTACCCCTGATGTCCGTCGCCTTGGAGTTGGCCCATGTGGCACAATTCTCCACCAAACTGGACCTCCACAATGCTTACAATCTGGTGAGAATCAGGGAAGGAGATGAATGGAAGACTGAGTGGCCGTAGCCATGAAGTGCTTTGAAAGGCTGGTCATGGCTCACATCACCACCATTATCCCAGAAACCCTAGACCCTCTCCAATTTGCATACCGCCCCAACAGATCCACAGATGATGCAATCTCTATTGCACTCCACACTGCCCTTTCCCACCTGGACAAAAGGAACACCTACGTGAGAATGCTATTCATTGACTACAGCTCAGCGTTCAACACCATAGTGCCCTCAAAGCTCATCACAAAGCTAAGGATCCTGGGACTGAACACCTCCCTCTGCAACTGGATCCTGGACTTCCTGACGGGCTGCCCCCAGGTGGTGAGGGTAGGTAGCAACACATCTGCCACGCTGATCCTCAACACTGGAGCCCCTCAAGGGTGCATGCTCAGGCCCCTCCTGTACTCCTTTTCACCCACGACTGCATGGCCAGGCACGACTCCAACACTATCATTAAGTTTACAGACGAAACAACAGTGGTAGGCCTGATCACCAACAACGCGGAGACAGCCTATAGGGAGGAGGTCAGAGACTGGGCCGGGTGGTGCCATAATAACAACCTATCCCTCAACGTAATCAAGACAAAGGAGATGATTGGGGACTACCGGAAAAGGAGGACCGAGCACGCCCCCATCCTCATCGACGGGGCTGTAGTGGAGCAGGTTGAGAGATTCAAGATCCTTGGTGTCCACATCTCTAACAAACTAGAATGGTCTCAATGCACCAAGACATTCTTGTAGAAGGCATGACAAAACCTAATTGTCAAAGACCCCAGCCACGCAAGTCATAGACTGTTCTCTCTGCTATCGCATGGCATGAGGTACCGGAGCACCAAGCCATAAGACTCCTGAACGGGTAATCAAATGGCTACCCGGACTATTTTCATTATGTCCCGCCACTCACACCCCCCCCCCCACCCCCAAACCCTCTTTTGCCCTGCTTCTACTCTCTGTTTATCATCTATGCATAGTCACTTTAACTACACCTACACCTACATGTACATATTACCTCAATTAGCCCAATTAACCGGTGTCCCCACACATTGGCTACCCGAATATTTATATTGTGTCCCGCCACCCCCCACGCGCCATCCCCCTCTTTTACGCTGCTGCTACTCTCTGTTTCTGATCTATGTATTGTCACTTTAACTATACCTACAGTTGACGTCAGAAGCCTGCATAAACCTTAGCCAAATACATTTGAACTCAGTTTTTCACAATTCCTGACATTTAATCCTAGTAAAAATACCCTGTCTTAGGTCAGTTAGCGTCACCTCTTTATTTTAAGAATGTCAAATGTCAGAATAATAGTAGGCAAAATTATTTCTTTCAGGTTTTATTTCTTTCATCACATTCCCAGTGGGTCAGAAGTTTACATACACTCAATTAGTATTTGGTAGCATTGCCTTTAAATTGTTTAACTTGGGTCAAACATTTCAGGTAGCCTTCCGCAAGCTTCCCACAATAAGTTGGGTGAATTTTGGCCCATTCCTCCTGACAGAGCTGGTGTAACTGAGTCAGGTTTGTAGGCCTCCTTGCTCGCACACGCTTTTTCAGTTCTGCCCACAAATGTTCTATTAGATTGAGGTCAAGGCTTTGTGATAGCCACTCCAATACCTTGATTTTGTTGTCCTTAAGCCATTTTGCCACAACTTTGGAAGTATGCTTGGGGTCTTGTCCATTTGGAAGACCCATTTGTGACCAAGCTTTAACTTCCTGACTGATGTCTTGAGATGTTGCTTCAATATATCAACATCATTTTCCCTCCTCTTGATGCCATCCATTTTGTGAAGTGCACCAGATTCTGCCACCCCCGTGCTTCACGGTTGGGATGGTGTTCTTCGGCTTGCAAGCGTCACCCTTTTTCCTCAAACATAACGATGGTCATTATGGCCATACAATATTCTATTTTTGTTTCATCAGACCAGAGAACATTTCTCCAAAAAGTATGATCTTTGTCCCCATGTGCAGTTGCAAACCGTAGTCTGGCTTTTTTATGGCAGTTTTGGAGCAGTGGCTTCTTCCTTGCCGAGCGGCCTTTCAGGTTATGTCGATATAGGACTCGTTTTACTGTGGATATAGATACCTTTGGCTCAGAACAGGGCAGTACGGCTTGCCCTTGGACGTACACAAAGAGCTAATATTCATAATATGCATGTCAATCTCTCCTGGCTGAAAGTGGAGGAGAGATTGACTTCATCACTACTTTTATTTCTGATAGGTATTGACATGTTGAATGCAGCACTACATAGAGCCATGACTACATGGAACTCTATTCCACATCAAGTAACTGACGCAAGCAGTGAAATTAGATGTAAAAAACACCTTATGGAACAGCGGGGACTGTGAAGCAACACAAACATTGACACACACACACACACACACACACACACACACACACACACACACACACACACACACACACACACACACACACATGGATTTAGTACTGTAGATATGTGGTAGTGGTGGAGTAGGGGCCTGAGGGCACACAGTGTGTTGTGAAATCTGTGAATGTATTGTAATGTTTTTTTAAATTGTATAAACTGCCTTAATTTTGCTGGACCCCAGGAAGAGTAACTGCTGCCAAAGCAGCAGCTAATGGGAATCCATAATAAATACAAATACAAATACCCCGAGACTTCCTTAATATTAGACATCGCACACTAGCTGTTATTGACAAATAGACACACACACCAACACCTCGTCTTACCAGACATAACAGTTCTGTCCTGCCAATACACAGAAAATCCAGCGAGCTGCATATTATCCATGTCGTCATTCAGCCACGACTCGGTGAAACATAAGATATAACCGTTTTTAATGTTCAGTTGGTAGCATTGTCTCGAACGGGGATCATCCAGTTTATTCTCTAGAGATTGCACATTGGACAATAGAACGGATGGTAGAGGTGGGACACCCACTCGCCGACGAATTCTCCCAAGGCACCCCGATCTCAGCCCCCTGTATTTCCGTCTGTTCTTCACGAGAATGACGAGGATTTGTGCCTGGTCTCGGAGAAGCGGCACATCCTTTGCGTCGAACTCATAAAAAAAAAAAAAAGCTTCATCCAGTCCAAGGTGAGTAATCACTGTTCTGAAAAACACACAAAATAGCACAGTTGGTTAGGATCTCCTATAACAGCCGCCATCCCCTCCTGCTCCATTATTCATTACGAGTTGCATTTATATTTTTGTTTAGTGTAGTTAACTTGGTTTTATATTCATTGACATCTAGGACATCAGTGTCATTTAATAATGTGCAACGGTTGTGAGTTGAGTTAATCTCAATGCAAGCCTACTCATTAGAAAAAAACATTAGCAACCCTAATGCAATATTAGCTTCACTGTGAAGCACAAGGGTGGAGCAGCAGACCAAGCAATATGATACCCTATACCTTCGGACAACTATTACTGGTCAGTGTCAACTTAATTCATTAACAGGTACTGAGGAGATTAATTCTGATACTTGTTATTTGTGTCAGATATTTCCATTTTGGGATAGTTGTTCACTGAAATGCTTGCACTAGTTGCTCACATTGGCTACAATGCAAACAAACGTCTCTTGCTCTCTGTGGAATGCGAATGGATTTCGTTATCACGTGATGTTGCCTTTGAATCCTGTCTCAAATGGCAGTTACCTACTGGGAAGGTGCTAGCTACTGACTAAGGTAACTGCCTTTGGAGGCAGGTAGGCAGCGAGCAACTGCCTTTGGATTGGGACACAGTCTCTATCATACAGTAGGTGGACATTATGTGACAGCCATGACAGCACAGGAGGGACCTGGGGGCTTTCATGTGCAGCAGATGAGTGACGACGTGGCCGTAAGTGTGTCGTGACGGTGTTGATGGGTATTTGGAGATGGAGGATATTTGGGCTGCTATGGTAGGTGACCCCTTTGATCAGGTCCACCCGCCCAGAGGTGAGCACACACGGATACCCGCCCAGCAAGCAGGCACACCCACACACACACACACCACAGACACACACACACTGGAAAGATAGGAACATTATGAAGGTAGTCCTAACCACATACCATCTGCCCTTTCTCTCATTGATTTCACTGATGTGTGGGTGTGTGTGTATGAGTGAGTGTGTGTTTAGACTATATAAGGTGTGTGTGAAGTGGATTGAGGTGAGAGTTGGGGCAGATGAGGAAAGGGTGGAGTAAAACAACTTGGTAGTCAGAGGTCTTAGCTGGCATTTTGTTCTCTCCCTCCAGTACTTCCCCGTCCTCCAGCACTCTAGTCATGCCCATAGGAGGATCTGGCATGGAGCAGACAGGCTGCTACACTCCTAGTCACCAATCACATGGATAGAGCACATTAATAATTCACTAATTCAGGGGAGGCTGTTTTTCCCTTACGTTACAATCTAACACACACACGCATTCATGCACACATGCGTATGCATGACGTATGCATGACACACAGGCGTGCACACACACACCCTCACACGTCCAAAAAGCTATTTGATTGCTTTTGCAATTTTAGTACATTCGAAAGTTTCCGTGGAATCCTTTTTCCAGACATGAATAATTTTGGGATTCTAAGACTATCCATTTTCCAGGTTTGATGCAGTAAGTGGAATACGCTGCCGTTCAGCGACGGATGGTTAGTAAATTATTCCATTCAATTATCGGAGACTTTTCCCAATAAAAATACCATCTGGGTGCTTAAAATAGATGAATTTAAAGCCATACTAAATGATTAAACCATTCCCGGTGAACGAGTCCCCGTCCCCCTATAAAAGAGGCAGACTTATGAAGTGTGTTACAAAGCTGGGAACACAGACGTACCTGACGTCAGAGCCCATGCCCCTCTGGAACACTGCGACAGGACTCCCACCATGGAGAGAGGGGGGAGAGAGGGGGGAGGATCACCTGTCTGTGAGTGAGAGTGTAATTACAGTTGACCTAATCTGTTGTGTATTGCTATTACATGTTATACAGTATATGACTGTGGCAAGTGAGGTGTATTGTGAAAGTCACGTATGGCCTTGTGTCAATTGAAAATATTTGACTACGTCAGTAGTACTCAATTCTCTCCTCGGGGACGCCCAGCCGTTCCAGAGCCAGCACACCTGATTCAACTTGTTAATAAATGGAATGGAATTTAAACAATATAATACGGCTATTATATCAGAATAATCCAAACATGTATGGTTCTACGAATAACCTTTCTCAATCTCCATAAAGGTTCTATAAAGAACGATTAAAAAGGGTTATAACCACAGTGGAACCCTTTTATAGTGCTATATAGAAAAAAATGTTTATGGTTCTTTATAGAACCTTAGGAAATTGTTCTTTATAGCACAAATCCTCACACACAGGTAGACCTATCAAAACAGCAAAGTATTTCTCATACTATCGACACACAGCACAAACCCAGGAATGTATGGCTGCATCTCATTCAGCAGACACTGCTCACCTCCAAACACAGTACTTTAGGGGCTACCACACATGCAGACACACACACACACACACATAGACGCTGTGCCTGTGCCAAAACTCTAGTAGATTTCATCATATAGCTTGTTCTCCATCTTATTTTTAATTAGTGAGCAAACATGTTTTCTAGCACTTTTATTTCAATGACTGATCAAAAAGAATTATAATATGCACCTCTCTTGTCTCTATCGCTCTCTCTTGATAGACTGTCTGTCTGCAGGTATCAGACAGACAGACAGACAGACAGACAGACAGACAGACAGCTTCCTCGAAGCCCCTCTGGAGTGACAACGAGCTCTATGTTTAGGAATCATCCCAGAGGTTTAGTCAGTGAGTACAGCTCTCATGTCACACACCTCTCAGCTCTAGCAGGCTCTGAACTGCAGGCTCCACGGCTGCAGGCTCAGGTGTCCCTGAACAAGGCTACTCTACTAGAGGATCCTTCATTCATCATCGTCTGCAGAGCGTGGAAATGACACACAAAAAAACCAAAGTTCTTTTACCAGCTTCTCAGATTCAGGGGTCGAGACATCAAACAGATCATCAAAACACACTTTGAGAAGAAAAATTACTTTCTTTGTCTTTCGGGCAGATGATGACAACCATTTTTCAAATACTTAGTATAATGGAATTTATGAAAAGGCAATTTCACCCTTGGGTAGAAATGAGGCAGCCCGGTGAGGGGTATGTTTTGTTTTTTGTAGTGATTTCCTGATCGTAAACACAGTGCTAGGGACTACAGTACATTGACATTACGCTGCGTCTCTAGTGTGTGTATGGCAATGTTTGCTGCAAGAATTTTTCTAAAGTTGAACTACTATCACAACTAGCGTGTGTGTGTGTGTGCATGTGTGTTCTTGTGTGTTTGTGAGGGTGCATGTGTGTTCTTGTGTGTTTGTGAGTGTGCATGTGTGTGAGGTTGATACAAGGGTAGGATTTTAACAAAGTCAGACAAACTTTAGTTTATTTTCTTAATTGCAAAGTGACGATAATAAGATGTATAAGCAGTCAGTGTTCCAAATAAGCAGTCGGTGTTCCAATTCATCCCAAAGGTACGATGGAGATGAGTTCAGGGCTCTGTGCAGGCCGGTCAAGTTCTTCCACACCAATCTCGACAAACCGTTTCTGTGCACGGGGGCATTGTCATGTTGAAACAGGAAAGGACCTTACCCGAACTGTTGCCACAAAGTTGGAAGCACAGAATTGTCTAGAATGTCATTGTATGCTGTAGCGTTAAGATTTCCCTTCACTGGATCTAAGGGGCCTAGCACGAACCATGAAAAACAGCCCCAGACCATTATTCCTCCTCCACCAAACTTTACAGGTTGCACTATGCATTAGGGCAGGTAGCGTACTCCTGGCATCTGCCAAACCCAGATTCATCCGCCGGACTGCCAGACGGTAAAGTGTCATTCATCACTTCAGAGAAGGTGTTTCTCCCTGCTCCAATCCAATGGTGGCTAGCTTTATACCAATCCAGCCGACATTTGGCATTACGCATGGTGACCTTAGGCTTGTGTGCAACTGCTCGGCCATGGAAACCCATTTCATGAAGCTCCCGGCGAACAGTTATTGTGCCATCGTTGCTTCCAAACACAGTTTGGAACTCGGTAATGAGTGTTGCAACCGAGGACATGCGATTTTGTTTACGCGCTACTTGCTTCATACAAAACTTTTCCAAACCAGCAGTGGCGTCACAAAAATCATAAATAGCGATAAAATAAATCACTTACCTTTGAAGATCTTCCTCTGTTTGCAATCCCAAGGGTACCAGCTACACAACAAATGGTTGTTTTGTTCGATAAAGTCCTTCTTTATATCCCAAAAAGGTCAGTTTAGTTGGCACGTTTGATTCAGTAATCCACCCGTTCCACTCATTCAACATGCAGGCTAAGGAATCCGAAAAGTTACCAATAAACTTCATCCAAACAAGTCAAACAACGTTTCTAATCAATCCTCAGGTACCCTAATATGTAAATAAACAATACAATTTAAGACGGAATGTAGTATGTTCAATACCGGAGATAAATAACAAGGTGCGCAACCTCATCCACGCGTGCCACAAGACCACAGTCAAAATGAGAGCCACCTTGAAAAACTACAACTACTAATTCATTTTTCAAAAACAAGCCTGAAACCCTTTCTAAACACTGTTGACATCTAGTGGAAGCCATAGGAACTGCAACCTGGGAGCTATTTGTTTGTATATCTAATAGACAAGCATTGGACTGTGACCTAAAAAAAATATTCTGGATGGATTTTCCTTTGGTTGTCGCCTGCCATATCAGTTTTGTTATACTCACAGACATTATTTTAACAGTTTTAGAAACTTTAGAGTGTTTTCTATCCATTGCTACCAATTATATGCATATCCTAGCTTCTGGGCCTGAGTAATAGGCAGTTTACTTTGGGCAAGTCAGTCATTCAAACTTCCAAATACCGCCCCCTAGCCTTAAGAAGTTTTAAGGGCTTGTAAGTAAGCATTTCATGGCAAGGTCTACGTACACCTGTTGTATTCGGCGCATGTTGTATTTCACACATGTACAAGTGTGTATTATACAAGTCGATTTTAGCATATTCCCCTCTCACCCTCAGACACACTCAGAGAGTGGGGTCCCAGCCATTATTGATGGTGACCCTGGAGCAATTAGGAATTTTCATCTAAATGACTCAGGGATTTGAACCAGCGATCTTTCAAGGTACTGGCCCAATGCTCTCAACCACCCTGGAATGTGGGGTTGGTTGTGTAACATTGGCACTGCTAGTATACAATAAATTCCTAAGCTCTTTTGTGCTTGTGCCATAAAAAGCTCCCTTCGTTGCCTCTCTCTCACACATTTTTTCTTTCACACACGCACACATGCATGTGCAAACACGCATACACACAAAATGACTCAAAATGTCATATGTTATTATCAAGGCATAAAATGCTGAAATTTGTTAGGAATATTGTTCGATCAAGGACAGGCTTGGCTATTTCTAAGACTCTGTTTGCTATACTGCTTAATTTCCTCTTACAAAAGGAACATGCAATGGGGCTGGTTGTCACAAGTGGACAGAGTGTGTTTGATGGCTAATTAACTCAATTTTGGCAATAAGATATGAGGATTAAAAGGGACCCCATTTCAACCTAATACCTTGGTCTTTCTCCTAATACTGAAAAGAGTCTTGTAGACTTGGACGGTGTCCAGATTGTCATGCCTTCATACCAACCTTGTGCCATACTTGTGCCATATTTGGTAATACCGGCACTGAACACAAGAGGAGCTATTGTCAAACCCAACTGATACTCTGCAATCCGAAGGTTAGCAATGAAAAGAAGTACATGTAAAATCCCATAGAGAATGATAACTAAATGCAAACATTTTCTACAGTTTCTGACCTAAACTATACAAGTAACTAAAGAATGCTAGCCACATTTTGCTGTACGCACAAAACAAATATTAGTCAGCGAGGTTCTTGATCCAGGAGGGGATTCTCTGCTGTTACCAAGCTAATGCTTGATTTTGGAAGAAGCTAACCACTTAGCTAGATAGCTAACTAGCTACTAAATTTGCAAACCAAATGCACAACTTCAGAGAATTCAACACATTTCAGACAGTTAACTTAATATTTATAAGATATCTAGCTGGCAAACATTTAGTTGTGAATTCCATACTGTAACTACCGGGCATGCTACACAACAGTGAATGACTCAGAAGGCTCTCGTCATTGTGTGCTTGTAAAAACAAACACCACACCACATGACATGTGACTGGGGACTACAGATTGCTTCATAATAATGTGATTTCTAAAATGAAGAATGCAATGTTATTTACTTAAAAAGTAGCTATAAATATTCAAATGTATTAAAAAACGTCAAATAAATAGTTTCAATCCCTTGGTCTCCCCTATACATGATCACGCACGACTTCAGACTATACCGGAGTGGAGCGCCAAGTCTAAGTCCAAAAGGCTCCTTAACAGCTTCTACCCCCATGTCGTAAGACTGCTGAGCAATTAATAAAATGGTTGCCAGGACTATTTGCATTGACCCCCTGTTTTGTTTACACTGCTGCTATTCGCTGCTTATTATCCATGTCTAGTCACTTTACCCCTACCTACATGTACATATTATCTAATTACCTTGACTAACCTGTACCCCCACACATTGACTCGGTACCGGCACCCCCTGTATATAACCTTGTGAATGTTATTTTATTGTGTTCATTCTTTATTTAGTAAATATTTTCTTAACTCTTATTTTTATAAAAACTGCATTGTTAGTTCATTCTTAAGCCTAGGCATCCCGCTGGTGGGACAACTTCCGATGAAACTGGAGGGCGCGCAATTCAAATAAATAATCCTAAAAATGATGCATAAGCGCTTAAATTATTGTTCATCGAACTGCACTGTCCTATTTTCAGTAGCTATTACAGCGAAAACATGCCATGCGATTGTTTGAGGACGGCGCCCCACATCACAACATTTTTAAACCTTATACTTGCCATTCTAAGAGGATGGTCTCTCAAAAAAGAAAACATTCTGGATAGTTTTTCTTTGGATTTTCTCCTTCATTATTTTAACATTTCTACAATCTCAACGTGTTTTCTTTCCAATGGGACCAATTATATGCCTATCCTGGCTTCATGGCCTGAGCAACAGGCAGTTTACTTTGGGCACGTCATTCAGACAGGAAGTGGAGAAAAAAGGGGCCTAGCCCTAAGAAGTTTTTAAGGGCTTGTAAGTAAGCATTTCACAGTAGAATCTACACCAGTTGTATTCGGCGCATGTGACACATAACATTTGATTTGATTAGATTGGACTATGTGATGGAGGACAAAGTGTATCACCTACATAGCTATTCACTGACTGCACAGAGAAAGTATTAGTCATGCTGTGCTGGATCCATAGATTTGTATGTCTTTAGACTTAGGACTTGACACAATAAGAAAGAAAAGCTTCCCCTTGTCCTACCTGCTAGGTATTTTTTTTCTACTTCTTACATAATTCAGAGGAGGCCTCGATTTCCCCCACTCAGTGTTCATGGGCACAGAGGTTGTAGAAATCAATGGTTGATCATTATGTCTCTGCCCTTCAATAGTTTATTCAAAATACCTGAATAAACTATGATTGGAGAGACAGCATCTAAAATGGAACATTAATTGAATTATATGAGTTTTTCATCCAGCCATTTATAAGCGAGCGCATCTCCGTGGATCGAGATGAAAAGCCTTGTAGCGAAGGACAATATTGACAATATTCATTTCTTCCCCTGTTGCATTTCAAGTCGTTGCGTTCTTACATGGACATGCTTAATGCAATCCTAAACTCATTTAATGTCTTCTGTTCAATCAATGTCCCCCGGCATAAAGACACTGTGGCAGAATCTGGCGTAATAGTTACTCTTTCCAATGGGGAGGTTGAGGCCCGTTTCAGCCACTTTCCTGTCTGTGCCCCTCTACTGTCTACCTCCCCTCTACACTTTCCCACAGTTCTTTCAATAAAATACACTAATTAGATCGGACCTCCTATCTCCTTAAAAAAACATGCCAGGAGGAATTACTCATCTCTTTCTGTTATTTATGTACAAAAATGAGGTCATGGCCACTCATTCCAAAAACACTGAGTTTAAACTGCTCCTCATCCTTCAACTGTAAAACAGCATGGGAATATATAACTCAAACCGTATTGATGAGTTGTGTAGGCCTACAGTGTTACAAGGGTTATTGGCAGAAATAAGAGTTTGAAGTTGCATTCAAATTGAACCTGCCCAAAACCTTCACATTTCATAATTTGAACTCCGTAAACTCTTGGTGAGTTTTTCATCATTGATATTTTACACTCTCTTGCAAATGGGTTTCATAATCAGTTGCCTGGCTATATGTTTTCACAGGGAGAAGTGGGTTATGGCTGAATGCAAAGTAAACATTTTTTATTTGGCAGGGTTCCATTGTGCTACATAACTTCATATCCTATTGATTCATAACACACTGATCATTACAAACAAACTCACTTACACCCAGGGTTGGGTAGGTTACTTTTTGAATGTAATCCGTTACTAGTTACCTGTCTAAAATTGTAATCAGTAACGTAACTTTTGGATTACCTAAACTCATTAACGTAATCTGATTACTTTGGGATTACTTCACCCGTAAAACACATAAGAAGAACAATAGATTATTACCAGTTTAACAACATTTATTGCAGGATGTTCGGGTGTCACGTTGAATAATACAGACACTTATTTGGGTTGAAAACACATTTGACCAGCAGGAAAACTGAAGTGTAGCTTTATTGGTTTGGGCAGCATGTTACTCTGAAAGCTAGCTAGCTAACTAAGTTAGCAACAACCCTGACAGTGAGCATTTGTTATGTTGGGTTACAGAGTGCAATTATCTTTCAATTGTTTTTTTTTAAACTGTGGATTCAGCTTGATAGCAAGGCTATTTAGCTCAGTGAATTTGATCCAACTATCTACAAATGATTTATCTTAGTTAAAATAGATTTAATTAGCAAAATTGTTAACAAATTAGCACAATATCATACTTGCTATGATATCTTGCTAACTATAGTAGCTAGCAAATGACAGAGCAACCTTAAGTGAGCAGCATACCACATAGCGTAGGAGAGTTGGCAAGCAAACTAAACAGGCTAGCAAGCTAGCATTCTGACTAACTAGCTAGCTAGTACTCTCTGAAATCTCCGGTCTATGCTGGAACATTGGTAAAATAGTGAAGACAATTTGTCTGTCTCAATGTGTCTGTCGAGAGAGACTAGCTAGTTAAGCAAGCTAATGCGCCACACCTGCCAATCGTCATCTTTACCTCAAAGTGTTTCTTCAGGTTCAAAGTCGAGCCTCTGCATGTCGACAGCAGCTTTACCGTGGGCAAACAGTTTCCATGGAACTGTTACATTCCCGCTCTTTTCAACAGAACACAAATTGTTACTTGAAAAGCCATTCAAAAAATGCACTGTGTTGGCGCGTTTTACCTTTTTATTTTGTGCATGTTGCACAGGCAGGAAGATCAAAGTAGCACTTTTTCGGTTAATGACTGACATTAATATAAAAGGTAATTATTGTTTCATGGACATTTCTTTTCTGCAAACATCCCTTCTAAATATGAAAGTAATCCTCGAAGTAATTGTCTACTTTTTCAGCTGTATCGGTAATCTGATTACAATATTTTTGCTGGTAACGTAACTGATTACAGTTACAGGTTTTTTTTATAATCCATTACATCTAACAGATTACACTCCCCAACTGGTTACACCATGATAAAATGTGCTACGAGCTAAACTGGCAAGCCATGTCAGCAGCAACTTCTCAAGTTTGTAACTGTGCCATGATTGGATATCCCTCAAATGCAATGTTATTTTTCTTCTTAGTATTGCAAAATATATTATTTCACCCTCTTGTTTGGTATATATCATAAATCATTCAGGCAATGATGAATAGGGATAGTTGAACTTGAGTCAAATGTGACTGCAGTATGGTCACCCCAATCTGCAGGTGTCCCAACCTTAAATTGAGAACACATTGTTTGAATATGAACAAGAAACTTCACCCTGAAGAAGTTTGAAATATCCCACATAAACTCACTCGGGCTAGAACTGTGTGTATGAATGTCTTGACACATATTGCAGCTAGCTCTGAGTTATGCATAGCGTTGTGTGTTTGCTACACTTTATTACTTTACTAATAGAAAGAGGATGTCTATGGATGACGTGGCTGTCAGTCTTTCTCACCAGCTATATCCTACGTCTCCAATTCCTGTATCACACTATGTTTAACTTATTGGATAAGCCGAGGAAAACCCACATTGTAGGAGTTGATTGGGTGAGCTTATGGTGTTCTGTTAGATAAGCCAACCAATGGGGTTAGGTAGACTTTCCAAGGTTAAGCATAGTTTAGTTATCTTCTATGACGAGGTAAGGATAAGTGGGCTTATTCTTCAAATGGGTTTGTTTACATCATGTTTAGAGTAAAACGAGCCAGATTGGGTAAGTGGAATTAATCAAGTTCAAATGAGGTCTGTCTGACAAGCCTGTGGGTTGATAAAGTCTAAACTCAGGTCAGTTACATTTAAGCAATGAAGATTGGACCATCATATGTCTGAGGGTTAGAGTGAAACAAAACTGAAGCTGGTGGCCCATCTGTGAGGCTGAACTGAGGTCAGTGACTGTTAGTAGTAGACCGTGAGCCATCTCTCTCCAGGCGTATCTGGACCACCTCAGGGCGCGTCAGATCCCCTCTAGCCCTCTCTGTTCTTGCAGAGGAGAGGAGAAGGGTCAGCGCTTAGTGCTCCACTGGGGCAGTAATCTACTGAGACCAGACCCCAGTTGCAACCACTCACACACACATACACACACACGCACATGCACACCCACACACACATTCAGAGAGTAAAGAGAATGAGAGAAGAAGGGGAAGAATAGAGGAGTATAGGATAAGGATGTTAGAACAGGTCATAAAAAGAGAGTGATGACATTGGAGGCTGAATGAAATCATAATACATGAGTAGAGATCATCGGAGAGGTGGGAGTAGTTGAGGAGAGAAAACACGAAAACGAGTTGAATCCAAAACGCTATATATCCAGTTTCAGAAATGTTGGTAAATTAGCTTTCATTGTTTATAGAACTCATGAAAGAGATTGAGGTGTTTTTTTAACCATCTAGTCATGGCATGGGGTTGTTCAGTGAAATACATGTATTTGTTTGAAATCTATCACTTAATGTTTTCATTTCAGAGAGTCAAACAATAATGTTGCCAAACGCTACATATCTGCCTCACTTTTAGAGAAGTAAGTAGTACTGCTGGGTTTTACACAGTCAAATGTAACAAATAACTATAGTACCAGTCAAAAGTTTGGACACACCTACACATTAAAGGGTTTTTCTTTATTTGTACTATTTTCTACATTGTAGAATAATAGTGAAGACATCAAAACTTTGAAATAACACATATGGAATCATTTAGTAAACAGAAAAGTGTTAAACAAATCAAAATATATCTTATATTTGAGATTCTTAAAAGTAGCCACCCTTTGTCTTGATGACAGCTTTGCACACTCTGGTATTCGCTCAACCAGCTTCATGAGGTAGTCACCTGGAATGAATTTCAATTAACAGGTGTGCCTTGTTAAAAGTTCATTTGTGGAATTTCTTTCCTTCCTAATGCGTTTGAGCATTTCAGTTGTGTTGTGACAAGGTAGGGTTGGTATACAGAAGATAGCCCTATTTGGTAAAAGACCAAGTCCATTTTATGGCAAGAACAGCTCAAATAAGCAAAGAGAAACAAGAGTCCATCATTACTTTAAGACATGCAGGTCAGTCAATCTGGAACATTTCAAGAACTTTGCAGTTGCAAAAACCATCAAGAGCTATGATGAAACTGGCTCTCACGAGGACCGCCATAGGAAAGGAAGCCCCAGAGTTACCTCTGCTGCAGAGGATAAGTTCATTACAGTTAACTGCACCTCAGATTGCAGCCCGAATAAATTATTCACAGAGTTTAAGTAACAGACACATCTAACATCAATTGTTTAGAGGAGAATGCGTGAATGATCAAATTGCTGCAAAGAAAACACTACCAAAGGACACCAAAAATAAGAAGAGACTTGCTTGGGCCAAGAAACACAAGCAATGGAAATTAGACCGATGAAATCTATCCTTTAGTCTAAATCCAAATTTGAGGTTTTCGGTTCCAACCGCCGTGTCTTTGTGAGATGCGGAGTAGGTGAATGGATGATCTCTGCATGTGTGGTATTGTGAAGGATGGAGGAAGAGATGTGTTGTTGTGGGGATGCTTTGCTGGTGACACTGTCTGTGATTTATTTAGAATTCAAGGCATACTTAACCAGCATGGCTGCCACAGCATTCTTCAGCAATACGCCATCCCATCTGGTTTGTGCTAAGTTGGACTATCGTTTGTTTTTCAACAGGACAATGACCCAAAACACACCTCCAGGCTGTGTAAGGACTATTTGACCAAGGAGAGTGATGGAGTGCTGCATCAGATGACCTGGCCTCCACAATCGCCCGACCTCAACCCAATTGAGATGGTTGGAATTAGTTGGATCGCAGAGCGAAGGAAAATCAGCCAACAAGTCCTAAGCATGTGTGGGAATTCCTTCAAGACTGTTGGAAAAACGTTCCTCATGAAGGTGGTTGAGAGAATGTCAAGAGAGTGCAAAGCTGTCATCAAGGCAAAGGGTGGCTACTTTGAAGAATCTCAAAGATAAAATATATTTTTATTTGTTTAACACTTTTTTGGTTACTACATGATTCCTATGTGTTATTTCATAGTTTTACATTGTAGAAAATAGTCAAAATGAAGAAAAACCTTTGAATGAGTAGCTGTGTCCAAACTTTGACTGCTACTCTATATTGTTAATAAAGAACTGTAAAAATTATACATTTGTGACATGACTTCAAAACGGGGGCCCCACAAGGGTGTATGCTTATTCCCCTCCTGTACTCTTTGTTCACCAATGACTGCGTTGCTATGCATGAATCCAGCACCATCAAGTTTTCTGACAACCCGAAGGTGGGAGGCCTGATCACCATCAACAATGAGAGCCTACAGGGAGGAGGTCAGTGACCTGGCAGTGTGGTGGCGGGAGAACACCCTATCAATCAATGTCAGTAAGACCAAGGAGCTGATCGTGGACTGATGGAACCGGTGGGCGAGCACATTATTTTAAAAGCATGGTAACAGATTAGTAATGTTGTTTTACGCGATATGAGAATGAATTAGCTTTTTCAAGGCTAGTTAATGATACTATAGGCCGAGTTTTCTATTTATTTATTGGATTTATTAACTACAAAAAACTGCAAGATGTGTTTTTAAGTCTAGTGCCACTCTGCACACACAAGCTCGTTAGCTAGCTAGCTCAAAGGACATTCAACGTTTCTCCATAGGACCTAATTCCTATCGAGCATGCCTAGCGCTTCAAGCCTCCTCCTCAACACTCTCTTGCTCTCTTCTCGCCCGCAAAATTTCATTCGCATCTTGCGCAATAGGCTTCACTTGTCTTTACATTACGTATGTAAACTAGCTTGCCTACTGCACAGATAGTAATTTATTGAGCTAAATATAAAAAATGGTTAACTTCACAGGTTAAAAATGGATCAGAAAGAAATTATGAACAAATACTTTTTGGGGGGGTTCAAACCGGTTCAGAACTTTATTTTGCTGGTCGGAACAGTTGAAAGAAAAAAAAACAATTGTGGTTCTGTTCAGAATGAAACAATTAGAAAATTATTTGTGTTCCAACGCCTGCCTACTACACTACACCCCGTTCAAAGGAGCTTGAATATTGTGTCTTGCCCATTCACCCTCGGAATGGCAGATATACACAGTCCATGACTCAATTGTCTCAAGGCTTACAAATCCTTCTTTGACCTGTCTCCTACCCTTAATCTACACTCAATGAAGTGGATTTAACAAGTGATATCAATAAGACATCATTGCTTTCACCTGGATTCACCTGTTCAGTCGGTCATGGAAAAAGTAGGTGTTTCTAATGTTTTGTATATCCTAATCCCTAGTCACCTTACCCCTATGCATATCTACCTCTATCACTCCAGTATCTCTGCACATTGTACTTATGGTATTGGAACTGACCTTGTATGTAGCTTCTTACGTTCTTGTGTTCTTATTTCATATTTCATATTTTTTATTCCCTGTGTGTTTTTGTTCTACCTTGTGTTATTTTTTTGTGCAACATTGATATTGACTACTGCATTGTTAGGTTTGGAGCTCGCAAGAAACTGTACTTGTGCAAGTGACATTAAAACTTGAAACAACCACATATCACAGTCAAATATTACATACTATCAGGGCTCAAGACCGAAATGTAGACACAGGAGGCAGATAGCATGAGTCTCATGAGTTTATTATGGTACAAGGGGCAGGCAAAAGGTAAGTCAAGGCAGGCAAAGAGTTGTAATCCAAATCCGGTTCAAGTACGGCAGGCAATCGGTAGTTCATGGGAGGCAGAACAGTCAGAATTGGGAAGACTAGGAAAAACAAAAACTAGAGCACAGGAAACACGGGGACATGCTAGTAGGGTTTGATGGGACAAGACGAACTGGCAACAGACAAACAGAAACAGGAGACAAAGGGCTGTGAGACAGAGGTTTAATCCTAGACACATGAAAAGTGGGATGTATACAGAGGGTGCTGGGCAACAGAAGACGAACAGCAGAGAGGATAAGTATTTTAGAGCGGGGGCTGATATCCCAAGGAACACTCGAAGGGCGAGAGACCAGTGGCCGAGCAGGGAAGGGTGTTACGGGCATATTCCACCCACACAAGTTGTTGGCTCCAAGTGGTGGGGTTGGCGGAAACCAGGAAATGAAGAGCCGTCTCCAGGTCATGATTGACTCGCTCCGACTGGCTGTTAGATTGGGGGTGAAAACCAGAGGTCAGGCTGGCCAACGACCCAATGAGAGTGCAGAACGCCTTCCAAAATAGGGAAAAGAACTGAGGACCACGATCGGAGACGATGTCGACCGGAAGTCCATGGATCCGGGAGACGTGCTGCACCATGAGTTGAGCTGTCTCCTTGGTTGAGGGTAATTTCGGAAAGGGAATAAAATGTGCGGCTTTAGAAAATCTATCCACCACCGTCAGGATTGTGGTGTTGCCATCTGATGGAGGAAGACCAGTAACAAAGTCCAGGGATATATGGAACCAGGGGCGGTGAGGAACAGTGGTTGAAGAAGGTCAGCCGGAGTTTGCCGCAGAGTCTTATTTTGTGCACAAACAGTGCAGGCAGCGACTTATGCAGAGATATCAGGAACCATGAAAGGCTACTAAAAGCGCCATCGGATGAAAGCCAAGGTCCGACGGGAGATGATGAAATGTTCCCATTCTAGGACAGGGGAATGGGCAGAGTCCGGGACAAATGATCCACTTGCCGGACCCCTCGGATGGGAACACTGCACCTTATGGTCCAGGCTCTCTATACCCCAGACGAGTGCAGTCGCTAGACAGGAGGTAGGGAGGATGGTCTCGGGGTCAGACGGAGCAGCAGCGGGTCTATAAAAACATGAGAGTGCATCAGGATTCACATTCTTGGACCCCTGGCGGTAGGAGAAAGTGAAACTGAACTGGGTGAGTAACAGGGCCCAACGAGCCTGCCTAGAGTTGAGGCGCTTAGCAGTGCGGAAAAGACAAGGATGTCGTCAAGGTAGACAAACACAAACCGGTTCAGCATGTCCTGTAGCACATTGTTGACCAGGGCCTGGAACTCTGCAAGAGCGTTGGTCAGTTCGAATTGCATCACCAAGTACTCATAGTGCCCACTAGCTGTGTTAAAGGCTGTCTTCCACTTGTCTCCTTCCCGTATCTGAACTAGATGGTAGGCGTTCTGAAGGTCCAACTTGGAAAAGATGGTCGCTCCCTGAAGGAGATGAGTGGTAGAGGGTAACGTTTTCATTAAGGCCCCTATAGTCGATACACAGGTTTTGTCCTTTTTCTCCACAAAGAGGAACCGGGAGAGGAAGATGGATGAACACTCCCTGCAGTGAGAGAGTCCTCAATGTACTCCTCCATGGCCTTGATTTCTGGACCCGACAGGGAGTAAAGCCACCCCTGAGGTGGTGTAGTGCCCGGGAGAAGGTCAATGGCGCAGTCATAGGGTTAATGCGGAGGGAGAGACATAGTGCTTGTTGAAGACCTCTTGGAGGTCCAGGTACTCTGCGGGAATGGCGGAGAGATCTGAGGCTTCTTCCAAGCCTGCAGGAAGATGTCACTGGCAAGCTGTGCCGACTTAAGACACTATGCATGGGAGAACGGGAGGAGGCCCAAGCTACTAACCTCAGATTTTCTCTGTAAGGTGAAAGTCGGGAACTTCCGTCATTCCTCGGAGGTGGGAGCAGTGAACGAGCGAGTGTGACAGGGAACAGACCTCCTCTCCCTTCTACGTTACAGTAGCTGTCCATCGATCTGTACGGTCAAGGCGGTTTAGGGAGCCGAGGCCATGGGAAGCTCCCGGGCTGCGAGCTCATCTTTAACCTCCTCCGATAATCTGTGAAGGAACGTGCTGAAAAGGGCTTCCAGGTTCCAGGTACTCTCAGCTGCCAATGTGCAAAAATCCACTGCATAGTCTGCCACACTATGGGAGTCTTGACGTAGTTGGAGCAGCTCACTAGCAGCCTCTTTCCCGGACAACGGAGAATCGGAAAAACTTTTCGTACCACCGCCACAAACTCCTCAAGACTGAGGCAAACGGTGGGCTGTTGCACCCATACCGTCGTGGCCCAGGCGACTGCCTTCCCGGACATCAGCTTTATGAGGTATGCTATCTTTGAGTGGTCCAAGGGAACAAAGAAGGCTGCAGCTGGAAGATGAGGGAGCACTGGGAGAGAAAAGCCTGGAAGGTTCCATAATCTTCAGGATAGCGCTCCAGGGGAGGGGAGCGAGGTTCTCAGGACACCGGGGTACGCTGTGAAGAAGCGCCGCTGGTGACAGGGTTGCTGAGAGCCTGGGGAATTACAGTAATGGCTTGCTGCCTAGTAAGGAATCCGCGGAATTGCTCCAGCAATGTATTGAATGCATGGTCATGGTGTTCTGCCAGGGTTTGGAGTCCCTCCATAAGGCTTTGCAGTAACTCTTTGTGTATTCCAATAGTGGCATCTTGGGAGGAGACGGCGTTGCGGAGCTGGTCCGAGTCTGCTGGGTAAGTCATGGCCAGTTCGTACTATCATGGCTCAGGATAAGACCCAGATGCAGACATAGGATGCGGATAGCAAGAGTCTAAGAGTTTATTATAGTACAAGGGGCAGGCAAAAGGTAAGTCAAGGCAGGCAAAGAGTCGTAATCCAAATCAGAGTCAGGTAGGTACAGGACG
Organism: Oncorhynchus mykiss; assembly: GCF_013265735.2. Taxonomy (NCBI): domain Eukaryota; kingdom Metazoa; phylum Chordata; class Actinopteri; order Salmoniformes; family Salmonidae; genus Oncorhynchus; species Oncorhynchus mykiss. The sequence goes on from NC_048573.1 coordinate 38,470,730, forward strand.
GCAGGCAGGATCAGAGTCAGGACAGGCAGAAAGGTCAGAAGACTACGAACATCTAAAACTAGAGCACAGGAAACACGGGAACACGCTGGTGGGACTTGATGGTACAAGACGTACTGGCAACAGAGCCTGTAAGTAAGCATTTCACTGTATGGTAGGCCTGTTGTATTTGGCGCACGTGACAAATACACTTTGATTTGATTTGACAAACAGAAAACACAGGTATAAATATCCAGGGGATAGTAGAACATTCCATTCCCCTTAAACAATGGATAGACTGTATAGCATTCTGCAAAATAAATACACAAAAATGAATTATATGAATAATGCATCTGAGAACAGTAATATTTTACACACACATGAAGGTACCCCAAAAGCAATGATTTCTATACAAAAAAAAACAAATGTCAAAAATGGGTGTATATAGCATTTTGGAAATAAACTCTTCAATGTCAACATGCTGGGCTATTGCACCCAATCCAGACCGCCCACGTTGCATGTGCAAGTGTTGCAAAATAAATGTACAAGTACATGTTATTCAATTGTTTTCAGGAGCATACAAACCAACGAAAGATGAATGAGGAAAGATTAATCATAGATAACACATTTTTAACTAACTAGGTTTCTCCTTTTATAGTTTCTCCTTTTCTAGAAGCACTGAGAGAATAATTTTTAAGGTCACATGAATTTAACATTTGAATAAGTCAGAAATACGTCTATTCAACCCACTGTCATGGTTAGAATTTCAATATCAGAGTTTGTGTTATAAGCAGTTTTAGGACATTGCATGGTTTACCTCCTGCCTTTCCTTCACCAGTTGGCCGCCATCTGACAATGGCCCATCGAAACTACACCTGAAGTATAGCAAAACAAATTTCACATATGTGCTTATAATAAGAGATGTAGCCTGAAGACAAGATTACATTGACAATAGTCTGATGGGTGACAATATTATAAATCGGCTTGGGAATGAAGAAACTGCAGCGATGCATGTAATTGACAGAGCTTTACCAAAAAGCCATTTTTTCAAATCATCCTTCATGCAGGTAAGACGTTTAGATTTCACAACCTATTGGCAAGAGCAGGTTCTACTGTTTCTGAAACACGTACATATACCTAACAGGTCTTCAAATTAGGGCACGGGCTCTATTTAAGAATATCACTTTTTTGAAGAATATTATAGCCGCTACTCCATGCGTTCTACACTTACTTGTTTTTTGGTTTTTCATTTTTACATATACCTACAGTCACAAACTAATGAATTGTAGTTTTTTTGTAATATTACCTAAGACCTTTATAAACACAACCAAATTATACTTTTTTTGCAATAGCATATGACATTCGTTTATTAGACTGTTAAAATGCATTGGCTCAGAACAATGTCAGCTTTTCCAGTGTTAATAGTCGGAGTAGAGAAACACAATTTTGTGTGACATAAAATTCCACCAAGATGCAGTTAAAAAAGAGCATATACAGCTGAAATAACAGCACAACATCTCCCGGGACAAATTAGCTAGGAAGGGCAAGCTAGCTTAATGTCCATGAATGATTCATGTGTGTTTCGACATGCCCCCAAATTGATCGAGTTGGTTCACATATTTTAACCTGCGTGTCATGATCGCATCTGGTGTGGGATGGACAAAATCAACATACACATGATGGCGCACGTGGTTGCATGCGCGTGACCAGTGTGGTCAGCATGTTGTTTTCACAATTGGTCTTGTCCTGAACTCAAGATGGACCACAGCAATAACAACTCAAAAAACTACTGAAGAGAACACAAGCTGTGTGTGTGTTTGAATGTGTATGTGTGCGTTTTCATGCACGTGACCTAGCATGTCCGTATGCTTTTCGTGTCTGTATGAGTGTCTGAGTGCATTACGTTTTCTTGTAATGTACACCATACACTCCCTGAGTCAATATGTCACTGTGTAGACAGCCTCTCCACTCTCTCATACATCTGAGGCTGGGCTATGCTTAGCTGAAAATAGAAGGAGAAATGCAGAGTCTGTTTGTTGAAATGAAACTCAAGCGTTGGCTACATGCATTGCTTATTGCTTTTTAATATGGCGGAGGCCGAATAGATAAAACATAAATGTGCCTGTCTGTAAAATAAACAGTCTGTTTCATAATGGCAGCTGTACACGTTTACACATACAAACTACAAAAAAGTGTAATACACAAAACTGCCGGGTTAATAATTAATTGACAGAATACATAAATAGAGCATCAGGATTTTATTAATTAACAGAGGCTCAGTGTTAGATAAACAAATACCTGGGATCCAGTGGATTGGTTTTACATGGACAGAGTTTTGGAGTGAGCGGGAGAGGGTGAGAGAGAGGGAGAGAGGGAGAGATAGAGGGGGAGGGATGGGGGGGTGTGGTACATGACAAGAAAGATATTAGATTTAGTTTATTCATAGATGTATTTGACTCGAGGGAAAGTTTAGCGTTACACACAAGGCATGATATGTCTGTGGTTAGGCCCACATATTTCATAATAGTCCCTATTGTCCTGTAGTCTACATCTCTCAACGCTGAGGTATTGCTTTTTGTTGTGAATGTCATAATGCTTTTGTTGTTGTCTGAAATGAAAAATGACAATGTCTCGGTGTTCAACTATACAGCTGTCCCTCGATATAGCATCCATTCCTAAGGTGTTAATGACTGTGCTGTTTGAGATAATAAAAATGGATTGGCTGGCGAACTGGAGCACACCTCAACTCGATAAACATACAAAAGGAGAGATGGCGCGAAAGCGGGACTCAATTCCTGACAGAAAGAAAAACTAACAGGTCTGTGAGAGCCGGAATTCTTAATTGTTGGTAGGTGATCAAATACTTATGTCATGCAATAAAATGCAAATTAATTACTTAAAAATCATACAATGTGATTTTCAGGATTTTTGTTTTAGATTCAGTCTCTCACAGTTGAAGTGTACCTATGATAAAAATTATGGACCTCTACATGCTTTGTAAGTGGGAAAACCTGCAAAATGTGTATCAAATACTTGTTCTCCCCACTGTATATCCCTTACTTGCTAGCAGTCAGGTCAAACAGTGTAGCTACAATAAAAGCAATGAGGCTGCATTTGCATTTGTTTAAGCTGTTTTGGATACATCCATAACAATGAGCACTACCACGCAGCCGCGTCAACCCTCTGTCGGTGGCTGAGGCCAAGGCCATGGAGGAGTACATTCAGGAGGCTCTCCAGCAGGGTTTTGTCTGTTCATCCATCTCTTCTGCATAGGCAGGCTTCTTCTTCGTGACCAAGAAGAATGGGGGTCTGCGTCCCTGCATCGATTACAGAGTTCTCAATTCCATTACCTCTAAGTACCGCTACCCCCTTCCGATACAGGCCGCCATCGAACAGCTCCGTGTGGCCCGCTTTTTTACGAAGCTGGACTTGCGGAGTGCCTACAATCTTATTCGCATCCGAGAGGGGTATGAGTGGAGAACGGCCTTCAGCACTACGAGTACTTGGTGATGCCTTATGGACTATCCAATGCTCCATCAGTGTTTCAGGCGTTTGTGAAATAGGTGATCCGGGACATGATCGGGCGCCAGGTGGCCGTGTATATCGACAACATCCTGGTCTATTCGGCCAAATTGGAAGATCGCATCGCTCACGTCCGAGTAGTCCTTAGACGCCTCCTGGAGAAACAACTTTATGTTAATAAAGCTGAGAAGTGCCAGTTCCATCAGGTCAAGGTCTTCTTCTCGGGGTACCGGATCAGCCCACAGGTCATGGCCAGTCCCAACCACCATAAAGGGTTTCCAATGGTTCTGGGGTTTGCCAACTTCTACTGCCGCTTCATCAAGATCTTCAGCTCCATCGCCTCTCCCCTCACCTCAAGGGTGGTCCAAGTAAGTTGGTGTGGAGTCCTGCAGTGGATGAAGCCTACCGCCTACTGAAGGGTCGTTTCACCTCCGCCCCATTGCTGTGACACCCAGATCATACACTACCCTTTGTGGTGGAGGTGGACGCCTCAGAAGTGGGTGTGGGAGCCACCCTGTCCCAATGCCAAGGCAACCCACAGACATGGTATCTATGTGCATACTTATAATACTTATCAAAAAACAATTTCCCTGTAGAGAGGAAATATGACGTCTGCGACCGGGAGCTCCTGGCAGTAAAATTGGCATTAGAGGAGTGAATACACTGGCTGGAGGGAACCCAGCCTCTGAAGAGGGAACCCACGCCTGCTACCTGCACTCCAGAGCGCATCTACGTTCCCCCGGGGGTAAGGGATCGCCTGTTGACACGCCTGCTATCTGCACTCCAGAGCGCATCTACGTTCCCACGGGGGTAAGGGATCGCCTGTTGACACGCCTGCTATCTGCACTCCAGAGCGCATCTACGTTCCCACCGGGGTAAGGGATTGCCTGTTGACACGCCTGCCATCTGCCCTTGCTGCTGGACACCCAGGTATCATCCACACTATTCAATCCCTCTCCGATAAAGTACCGGGGGCCCACCTTGGCCTTGGTCACATCTGTCCATAGACTTTTTAACTAATCTCCCCCTTTCTGATGGTTTTGCCATTATTATGGCTGCTGTTGACATTATCTATATCCTGCTGTTTAATCTCTCTCTGGTCTACCTACCGCTCTTCAGGTTGCTGAGGCTGGGCTGACTCCCTTCCAGTGTGGTCTGGGATACCAGCTGGCCCTGGCTCCGTGGACTCCGAGCCAGACTGAGGCCCCTGCAGTGGACGAGTGGTTCTGGCCCGCAGAGGAGGTATGGAACGCCACCCACATGAGGTTCCAGCACGCCGTCCGCCATCAGAAGGATCAGGCGGACCGCCACCGCAGTGAGGCTCCCATGTTCCATCCTGGTGATCACGTCTGGCTCTCCACCAGGAATCTCCCGCTCCAACTGACTGAGTCCCCGGTTTGTGGGGCCATTCAAGGTCCTCCGGAGGGTCAATTAATTCCCAACGTTGTGGGGGTCGGCTCCAGTACGTGGTGGACTGGGAGGGGTACGATCCTGACGACTGCTCTTGTGTCCCATTGGCGGACATCCAGCCCGCTCCTCACCCTCGGACCGTCTTCCTTGCCGGCGTCGTCCTGCAGGTGGAGTCGCGAGTCATGGGGGGGTACTGTGTCGCCTACTCCCGCTCCCTCTATCCAGCGCTCGACGTTGCCAGTCTACTAACCACCGGCCGTGGCAAACAATCATTACGCACACATCTGGTCATCATTATCTCCTTGATTACTCCCCCTTTATTTAGCCCTCAGTAGACAGCAGTCGCTAGGTGGTATTGTTTTCACTTTAGGTACACTTCTCATGTTATGTTCTTCTGTGTTGATTATTTTTTAAACTCATCTTCTGCACCTGCTTCCCAACTGCCGGGGTATTTTGTTACAAGAGTGGAGATCAAGTTAATTAATTTGCTGGCTGAGCTGATGGGACACTAGATGTACAGGCATTTCTCAAATGGAACAGAAAACAAGATGGCAGTTTTTGCATCATAGGCTTACTCGTGCTCAGCAAGTTTTTTGTATGGCTTAGAATGCGTCTCAACCAATGACCATGCTTGTTTTGACCAACCCGTTGTAGAATACTCCATATCTAAATAGTGTATTACAAAGGTTACCAACTTCCTCACCTCTGAGGTCATTAGCCTAGGACTAACTGTAAAAACACCCCATCCCTTCAATTCAACCACACAGTGTTCACTGTAGGCTAAGCAACTAGGGCCCGTACTCATAATGCGTATCAGAGTAACAGCGCTGATCTAGAATATGAGGAATAAGATGACATGGACAGCGGGGACCTGATCATAGATCAGCACTCCGAGACACTTTATGAATATGGGCTCAGGTGATATACGTCCAGAAACTCTGACCAAAGTGATGCATGTCTGTCCGATGGTTGTGCAGCTCATTGTGAGGAAACAGGCCTGAGATGGAAAGAATAGAAAACAGTGTAATACATGTGAGTATCCGTCAGTGGAATAGAACTCAGTGAGAGATTACTCTCATCAGACCCCGGGGGGGGGGGGGGGGGGGGGGCTAAAGAAGGAACAGAAAGCAGTCTCGCCTTTGGTTCAAAATCGCTTTCCATTTCTCTCCGACTAAAGGACCGCTGATACCAGTGCTTAATCTAATGCATGGAAACCAATAGCGCAGTAGTAGATGACATGCCGTGAGCAAACTAGCCAAGTCCAACCACTCTTCGCTGTTCGATGGGGTCCTCTGAGGTTGAATTTGGCCATGTGAGAAACAAGTCCTGCTGCAACCCCTACATGAGCTATAACCATTTAGTCACTTAACTTTTATCATTCCTTACAGATAGGCTGAAATGCTGAAAATTGACTGAGCCAGGAGAGTAATTTCCGTTCCGAAGTTTCCCCTGTCCCCTATATCACCTTCCAGGTATAGATCTGAGATATTGACAGTGCTGTAATTGCTGCTGTATATCTTCGGTTGGAATTTGACTACAGGGTTTAACTGTTCCTTCTCTCATGATGCACATTCTCAATCACAGACATTCGGCAGGAGAGAGAGATAGGCATAGAAAAGCAACTGAGGGGGAGAGAGAAGATGATGGAGGAGAGATGAAAGCAGAGAGGTGATGCTTAGAGGTGAAGAAAAAGGGAAAGAAATGCAGAGAAGCAAAGTCCAGCCTCCACAACACACACAGAGAGAGAGAGAGAGAGAGAGAGAGAGAGAGAGAGAGAGAGAGAGAGAGAGAGAGAGAGAGAGAGAGAGAGAGAGAGAGAGAGAGAGAGAGAGAGAGAGAGAGAGAGAGAGAGAGAGAGAGAGAGAGAGAGAGAGAGAGAGAGAGATGGTGAGGATAGAGACCGAGGAAGGGTGGTGGACAGAAACAGAGAGACAGCGTCTTGAAAACACACAGAGATAAAATAGACCCATCCAACCCACACATATCATTATGCTTTCTATTCATCTACAGAGTAACAATTAGGTACTCTATTCAAGACACATGTACCACCTTCACAGTGACGTCAATAGATAATGCTCAAACACAAACAAAGAAGACATGATGATCTGGACACAGGGTTGGAACCAGGCATTTATTTAAAACCAGGAAGTCTCATTGAGGTCAGAATACCTCTGTCTCAAGGGAGCATTGGCAGCTCAGGGCAGCTCACTAACCCCCCACTTATTCGACTAAAGTCCAAAAAACACATTAAAATCTGGGACCAGGCCAGGTAGAGTAGACTAAACAGACATGGCGGCTACAATATGTCCATTATGATCTGTACAGAGACCCAAGAGACAGAGAGACAGACGTATCCAGCTTGGATCCCTGCAGGGCCGTGTAAATCTGACCTGGTGTCAGGTGTTCACAGACGCTTTGTCTCTTTTGGTCATTGAGGCACTCTACAGACATACGCTTCTGCCATCTGCTGCAGGCCTGCCACTGCCCAAGGTTAAACCAAGTCTGTTTCTCACATTGTACTGCAGAATGACCGGAAAATGAAAGGTATGAGAGAAAAGAAAAATGAGACAGAGAGGGAGTGTGAAATAGAAAAGTGGAGAAGAGACAACCTCTCCTTCCATTGCGGTTTATCAAGCCTTTTAATCTTCATACACCCAGTCAATAATTGTACTGCTTTAAAACTGCTAGTGTGTGTGTGTGTGTGTGTGTGTGTGTGTGTGTGTGTGTGGTTTCAGTGGACCTCGGCTCTGTAAAGACTGTCTATATAGAAAGTATCCCACATGGTTCTATTAGTTCCAACATACAGTTTAACCTGTTGAGTGTTGGGGGCATTATTTTGATGTTTGGATGAAAAACGTACCCAAATTAAACTGCCTATAGTGCAAATATCCAAAGATCATCAAAGGTAAGCGATTCGTTTTTGATTGGTCATGAAAGTCAGAAAAGCAATCTACTTTGCTGTTAGCTGTTTGCAATATTTTGTCTGCTGAGAGAGATGTCCTTACATAAACGCTTGGTTTGTCTATTTCTTTGTTGAATGGCTTTGGTTCCCAATCAGAGGCAGCTGTCATTCGTTGTCTCTGATTGGGGATCATACTTAGGCAGCCCTTTTTCCCACCTTATGTTGTGGGATCTTGTTTGTGTGTAGTTGCTTTCTGCACTGCATATAGCTTTACGTTCGTTTTCTTATTTTGTTGTTTTTCGGTGTCATTTTGAATAAAGAGAAAATGTACGCCTACCACGCTGCACCTTGGTCTCATTCTAACGACGGACATAACAGCGAGGTTGTTCATAGTCTGGCTGAGACCTAACTTGAAGTCCTTCTGACATCAGAGTCTGGAAAAGCTCCATGATGTTGTAGGGAAGATATGTCAATAATAACTGCTGGATTTTCAAATCCAAACAACATGAGGTCTCATCAATTGAGAGAACCAATCAAAGTTCTGCCCATTTCTGTGCAAATACTGCATTTACTCCTGTGGTTTGGGGTGAGGGTGAGAAGGAGAGGTAAAGGGAGGGCTTTGATGTCTGCGATGCTTTGAAGCCTGTTACCTTTGTGATGTGCTTTAAACGCTTCTTTACCTGGACAGATTTCCTCCATCCCCCCACCACCTAACCCCTTTACTAGACACCCTCTCCCCACAGTCCCTCCCTCCCTCCACAACAACCACACTACCTATCAAGATTTGCTGTGCTTGTAAAGGTGTTCAGTCCATTTGTTATATTGCTGCAGAAATCTGGTGTAGTTACAAAATAATGTCCGGTACAAGCTGCTGTTGCAAGCAAATCAATGTAAGCTAACCGTCTCTCTCTTCCCCTATTGTTTGATCTCTCTTTCTCTTTCCCTTTCTCATCCCCCCTCCAATCAACTTCCTCTTACTCCATCTCATCTCTCCTTCCCCCTATCCCCCTCGCTCTTTACTCAGTGCCAGGCCTGTTCAGAAGAACAGGTCAAACTGACACATTTGGCATCAAACAGAACCAGTAACTCACTACTCCGTGCTCCCTGCAGTGTCTGCAGCACAGATGCCCGACACGTCGCCTCTCTCATCCCACGACCAAACACAACGTCACACCTGAGACACAGAGACCATAAAGAAGCCTCAGCTCCAGTAGATGGGGTGCTCTGTACAAAGTGTCCCTCCATGACAGGCTTCATGGCTGGGACTATTAAATATGCATGTGCTATCGGCTGGGAACGGCTGTGGCTCTCTTTCTCCCTTGGTCCTGGCTACCGCATCTCTCCTCTCCTATCATCACAAGGACCAGCCACAGAGAGAGAGAGGGATGAACTCGCCCCTCCTTTCTTCTCCTTTATCTATCCCCCTTTCATTTAAACCTTTCTGTACTCTTATTTTCTTGTCGCCTTTTGCTGCCTCAATTTTGAACTCCCACTACTCTTTCGCACATTTGCCATTTTAACTTAACCCCCCCACCCCCCCCCCCCCCCCCACCCCACCCACCCACCCGCCCCCGCCCCCACCCCCACCCCTCCCGTACTGTCCTCTTGCTGCCTCTCATAAGAAACCAGTCAGTCCAGAAGAAACAAGGCACGATAAGGAAGTTGACCGTGTGGATTGTTGACCTCTATTAACTCTGTTCTGGGCTGTACTGCAGGATGTTAACCTGATAGACAGATGTGATGTGCACCTCTCCAGGGCCTCTGCAGGTACTGAGTTGAGCAAATTTGCAAATTAATCACAATCGGGACAGGTGTAGGACAGCTGTCCATGCCTGTGAATTTTTGTTAGCAAATAGCACACTTTGCTGCCCTGATAAGTGCTTTAAGTGTTAAACTTAATAATCTTTTCAAAATCATATTCAAATGTGTGAGAGCGAGAGAAACAGATGCTGATGTGTTCAACAGAGAGGAGAGAGGAAACGGTGCAGACACTTATGAAGGGTAAACAGAGACGCTCCAGAGATTAAGAGCAAACCCAATGTGACAGAGTGCTGAGAGAATCACCAACATGACACAGGATTATGTCCGTCTGACAGATGACTGAAGCAGGACGCCCAGTGGGGTGAAGTCCGTGGGACTGACGGACAGTTAATATGACTGATGGATCAATTCAATTACTCTGTTTCTTTAAAAATGATGATGTAGAACTAACACGAGGTCCTTAGTCTGTGACCCTCAAACATGCACCAAACACAGACAGAGCGTAGCAAGGAAACGCTGATGTTATGCTCATTTACGTTCCCCATTATTGCATGACTTTAACTGCTGCCTGATGCCGAGTTGACGCCTAAACAGTTGCTATTATGCTGCAGAATTATCCCAGTCATAGGTCTAGAATCATTTTCTAACTAATACAAGTCGTAATAATGTTTGAAAATACAGTATGCACAGATCCATTCACCTGCCTGGTCAAAAAGATGCACAGTGTGTGCCGACCGACTGCATTATACAGGGGAAATCACCTGCCTGATCAGAAATATGCAAAGTGTGTACCTACTGTACCTACTGCATTATACAGGGGGAAATAACTGTGACCTTGAACATGTTACCTCCTCTAATAGCCCCCTATTTTCACCAATCTCCACTAAAGGATCTCACCCATGCAGCCCTCTCTGCGGTGTGAGAGCCACAAGGAGGTTCCAACAGCACTAGTTTTCCTCACTAAAATAGAGCTGCCATTGTTGTCTTTCACCGCGAGCAGCCTCAGCGGGCCTAGCCAAACCCAGCCTGAACCTACCAGCCTAATGCATCTCTTTCTTTCTCTCTTATGACATATGAGTGGGGAAGGAAAAGGCGAGCGAGAGCAGACATTTTCAGGGCCCGTTGTTTTTGTGTGTTACATTGGGGTTTGATCACGGGATGTTGCAGAGATTGGGACTAGGACTAATTCAGACGGCTGGCTTCAGCTCAGCTATTTCGGCAGTAAGAATTCATTTGAAGCAGTACTGTATTGCGTAGGGAGAGTGTGACAGCCTACACCTGGACTGTGTGGAAAGACGAGTTGCTGTGTAAGAACAACCGTTTTAAAAACACCTCATCTTGTAAGTATGAGGGTTTATTTGTTCCAGTTGAATGTATTGAAATAACTGCGTGTGTGTGTCCTTGCACGCTCTTGCACATGTGCAGGCACAGATTTTTTCCTCCGTTCGCATCACTCCACCGTCTCACCATTGTGATTACCTGACAGTGTCTGGAGGAAAAATGAGCAGAAACCCACATCCTTTCTGCAGCAGCAATCTGGGAGAGCCCAAATCTGAGGAAGTAGTGCTCTGCTGTGCTGTTGCAGCCGGTAATAAATTGGCTGTTTATTACGTTACAGGAAATTAAACAGTTGCCCAGGAAAGGCTGCACATTCAATTTAAGCCCCCGAAGAGAGGCAGAAGATTAAAGGACCAATAAAGTCCCTCCTCTCTTCTCCTCTAGCCCTTCAAAGGGCGGAGTGATTCCTAAGAAAAATCCTTGCGTCGCCGATTGCCTTTCCTCTCTCCTTTTTTTTTTTTAAATGTCAAATTGTCTCTCATCTTAATCCTCGTTAACAGCAGCTGCAGTCTGATCTGCTGCTATGTCATGAAGCAGTCTGCAGAAACACTTAGACAGGACCAGCGTGCTGCTGCTGTGTTGCCCCTTTACCTACCTCCTGTAGAAGAACAAACACTAAAACAAGCAAGTGTTTTCTAGTGACACCTGGTCAACTGGCTACAATAGTCTACTCTACTCACATCAATTCAAATCAGCCCAGTGGAAATGAATTCAATAACATGATTGATTTCATAATCTAAATGATGACAACGAGCAGAAAAGGCCAGGAAAAACTCCTTTCTGTGTGTGTGTATATATATATCACATCAATTAAGTCTCAACACATGCAGGTCACACAGCTAGAGAGTTATCATGTGACAGATAAATGCAGATATGCAAATATATTGACAAGTTGTTTAGATGTCAGTAAGTTGGGAAATTTCAAGTATACACACAGGATATGTTCTCTCTACCTTTTAAACATTTTTTACATTCAAACTGGAACTGTATACTTGGAATGGAATACTCGAGGTAGGAGGACCACTAGTGGTGACATGAGATATTGCATGTGGATTTACGTCGACATTGCTTACCTTACATCAATTCCTCATTACAGGGTTTGTTTTAGCTGTGTATTGGGTGTTACAGTGCCTTCAGAAAGTATTCACACCGCTTGATGTTTTACACATGTTGCTCTGTTACTGCCTGAATTGAAGATGGATTCAATTGAGCTTTTTTTTGTTGTCACTGGCCACACAATACCCCATAAGGTCAAAGTGAAATTTAACAAATGAAAAGCCTTGGGTCAATAAGTATTCAACCCCTTTGTCATGGCAAGCCTAAATACGCTCAGGAATTAACATTTGCTTAACAAGTCGCATAATAAGTTGCATGGACTAGCGTTTAACATGATATTTGAATGACTACCTCATCTCTGTACTCCACACATACAATTATCCGTAAAGTCCCTCAGTCGAGCAGTGAATTTCAAACACAGATTCTACCACAAAGGTCTGGGAGGTTTTCCAATGGCTTGCAAAGAAGGGCACCTATTAGTAGATGGGTAAAAATACAAAAAAGCACACATTGAATATCGCTTTGAACATGATGAAGTTATTAATGACACTTTGGATGGTGTATCAACACACCCAGTCACTACAAAGATACAGGCATCCTTCCTAACTCAGTTGCGGAGAGGAAGGAAACCGCTCAGGGATTTCACCATGAGGCCAATGATGACTTTAAAACAATTGCAAAGTTTAATGGCTGTGATTGGAGAAAACTAAGGATGGATCAACAACATTTTAGTTACTACACAATACTAGCATAATTGGCAGAGTGAAAAGAAGGAATTCAGTCCTGAAATATTCCAAAACATTGTTGTGACGTGACTATCATTAATGTGATGCCTGCTATTTATCGAATAATTACCTACTATGTTTAATTATTACTTGATTAAATTAATCATGTAACAATTAACTCATTACGAATTTGGTTGGTTGAACAGTTGTTTACAGAATTACTATCTCCCGACTTAAACTCTAAAGATGATCTAACAGTCAATTATTAATTATTGCCTCAGTCTCATTCTGAACGTCACAAAATCCTTGGATATCTGCACGAACCCTAACCTAAGTGATGAATCAGCTATACACAAATTTGCTTAATTATTTATTTACTAACTAACTAAATCATCACACAGAATATGTAAACACACACAGCATAGGTTATTGATTACATACATAATACAATGAAAACAGGTCCCTAGTGGACTAACAAAAGCATGACTGTTTGGTTACGCAATGGAAAGGGAGGGCCTACTGGGAGAGGGAGAGACAAAGAGTCAACTTATCGAACATACATTTGGAAACTACGCTCACCGTAACCAGAATACTTTGCACCCTAACAACCGCTCATTCGGATTAGAAATGCAATATATATTTATGCGTAGATGTCTTTCTCTGTCGTCTCTCTGTTGAAATGACTCGATCCATCTATGGGAAGTGGTTCAATGAAAGTCTCTGGTTGTCCAACAGTCACAATGTTCTTATTAGTTGTAGGCTTCTTTTGTTCTGGAGTGTTCATTAGACAGATACTTCAGATGTATCAAATCAAATTGATTTATATAGCCCTTCGTACATCATCTGATATCTCAAAGTGCTGTACAGAAACCCAGCCTAAAACCCCAAACAGCAAGCAATACATGTGTCGAAGCACGTTGGCTAGGAAAAACTCACCAGAAAGGCCAAAACCTAGGAAGAATTCTAGAGAGGAACCAGGCTATGAGGGGTGGCCAGTCCTCTTCTGGCTGTGCGGGGTGGAGATTATAACAGAACATGGCCAAGGTGTTCAAATGTTCATAAATGACCAGCATGGTCAAATAATAGGTCTGGGACAGGTAGCACGTACGGTGAACAGGGCAGGATTCCATAGCCGCAGGCAGAACAGTTTAAACTGGAGCAGCAGCACGGCCAGGTGGACTGGGGACAGCAAGGAGTCATCATGCCAGGTAGTCCTGAGGCATGGTCCTAGGGATCAGGTCCTCCGAGAGAGAGAAAGAAAGAAATAATTAGAGAGAGCATGCTTAAATTCACACAGGACACCGGATAGACAGGAGAAGTACTCCAGATATAACAACTTTTCCTAGCCCAAGGACACAAACTACTGCAGCATAAATACTGGAGGCTGAGACAGGAGGGGTCAGGAGACACTGTGGACCCATCCGATGATACCCCCGGACAGGGCCAAACAGGAAGGATATAACCCCACCCACTTTGCCAAAGCACAGCCCCCACACCACTAGAGGGATATCTTCAACCACCAACTTACCATCCTGAGACAAGGCCGACTATAGCCCACATACCACACAGTGTTCAGAAGGATCTGTTCTTCCACCTCTCTTTGGTCAAATGTCCTCGATTACTTTACATGCACAGCTGCAGACGATGCATGTTTTGGTCTGGTTTACAAAGTTTCTCACCATTTCAACTTGTGGACCACAGCCTCACATTCTCTGGTCTCAATAGTTGATTATTCAGGGTACAGCTAGGACCACTTTAATCGCCGGCAGTAACCTGGCATGTTTTGGTCTGTTGTAAATTTCGTTAGCAAGTCCATTAAACCGATATAAGACACTTGTATGTACCTAGATGTTAAATATCCATAATTTTTTTGATTTTTTATTTGAATTGGGCACCCTCCAATTTCATCAGAAATTGTCGACAGGTGTCCCATCAGGGACACCTTAGAATTTTTAACATATCAGCACGTTTTACTTGATCGGGCACCAATTTGGTTAGGCTATTTGATTTTAGAAACATGCATGTTGTAAAAAATATCAGTCTCATTACAGTGTCATATGTTTTATCTCCAGCCTGTAGTAAACAGAAAAGACCACACATTCTTTCTACCATAGCCTAAATCTACTACATGATTTATGTTTGATTATTTTTTGATGGAATGTTGGTGAAGGGCTGCAGGCCCGCAGTGATGCGTCTCTCCAACGGCATCCTGGAAAGGCACGAAGGGAATGGACAAGCAAAATATTTTGGGCCCCTGCCTTTGACAAAGTGGGCACTGCTTATCACAGGACGGCATCAGATCTCACCTAAAAATGACATATGCCGCTGGTTGAGAGAAATTGTCATTGTGTTGGAGTAGAATTATGTGAGGTTTTCTTTTTTGTTGGAGGTGCGTCTTGGTCATTTTAGCTTGGAAAATGCCACCCTTGTTAAATTGCAGCCATAGTCGGCTGCCTATATCCTGCCTAATGGACGGGCCGGCCCTGCTATTACTATTATGCAACTATACTGTTAGTTGTCAAACAAATTACCAAATGAACAATCATGCATTTCTTTCCCCTCTCTTTCTCTCTCTCTGTGTGTGTGTGTGTGTGTGTGTGTGTGTGTGGTGTGTGTGTGTGACAGAGCAGACTAGAGGTGAGGTAGTAGAGAGAGGAACAGAGGGAAGGGTACTAACTTCTAAGTGGAAATCAGAGAGGCTTGAGTGTGTGTCTCTATCTCTCTGTTTTGCTGCCCTGGCCTGCTGGCAGTGGAGATTATGGTTATCGTTTCACTGAGCCTGGCTCAGCTCAGTAGATACAGATCAGCTTCTCACTCTCCTCACTCACTCACTCTCTCTCTCACACACACACTCATTATCTGAGATACTGGGAGAGAGCAGAGTAGATACACAGTTATTGTAATCAATCACAGCAATATCTGGATAATATGTCTTGTTTTAATATCATAGGATAAACACCTAATCAAATCCTCTGATATTAACCTTGGAATCAGTCTGTGATGTCAATACCAATTACTTGTCATTTCAACCTGATGTAACCTTATTCCCCATCATTCCCAGTTTGGAGTTTTCTTCAGGCTAGTGTCTATTTTTCTCAATTTCCGCCTGAATCCAGGAGATGCATATAAGTGGTACCATTGGAAAGAAAACTCTGAAGTTTGTAGAAATGTTAAAATAATGTAGTAGACTTTAACACAATAGATATGGCAGGAGAAAATCCAAAGAAAATCCAACCCGAAATGTTTATTTTTTTGAGCCCATGCTCTTCCAATGGAATGTATAGGGAATGTTTTTCTTAAATCTAGCTCCCAGTATGCAATTCCTATGGCTTCCACTGGGTGTCAGAAGTCGTTGTTCAAGGTTTCAGGCTTGTTTCTTCCAAAACGAGTAAGAAATATGAGTTTTACTACAAGGACACAGACTTGGAAATTCGTGTATGCACGCATGACGAAAAGGACACGACCTGCTGATATCGTTTTCCTATTGAACATACTTCTTTCCACACTAAATATTATAGTTTAATTACATTTCAGGGTATCTGATGATTAAATAAAAACATATTTTGACTTGTTTTAACAAAGTTTAGCGGTAGCTCTTTGGATTCCTTTCTCTGCCTGCTGAACAAATTGATGGCGCCAACTAAACAGACTTTTTGGGATAAAAATAAGGATTTTATCTAACAAAATGACACTACATGTTGTAGCTGGGACCCTTTGGATGACAAATCAGAGACAGATTGATTATTTAATCGCTATTTGTGAATTTATGAAACCTGTGTCGATGGAAAAATATGTTGATGTGGGGCGCCGTCCTCAAACAATCGCATGGCATGCTTTCGCTGTAAAGCCTACTGTAAATTGGACATTGCAGTTAGATTAACAAGAATTTAAGCTTCTAACCGATATAAGACACTTGTATGTAGCTAAATGTTTAATGTCCATATCCATAATTATTTATTTGAATTGCACGCCCTCCAGTTTCACCAGAAGTTGTCCCGCTAGCGCAACTCCTAGCCTTTAGACAGACAAGACCAACATCAGGCATTATTACTGCATTTAGGAACGCTTGCATGAAAGTCATAGCTACAGATGTACAGTGCCTTCAGAAGGTATTCTTACCCCTTGACTTATTCCACATTTTGTTGTGTTACAGCCTGAATTCAAAATGGTTGAAAAAAGACTATATAGTAATTATATTAAAAGATATTAAAAAATATTATATTATATACATCTACACACAATAACCCATAATGACTAAGTGAAAACATGTTTGAGGAATGTTTGCTAATTTATTGAAGTCAATACTTTGTAGAAGCACAATTGGCAGAGATTAAAGTGAGTCTTTCTGGGTAAGTTTCTAAAAGCTTTCCACACTTGGATTGTGCAACATTTTCCCATTATTATTTTCAAAATTCTTCAACTTCTGTCAAATTGGTTGTTGATCATTGCTAAAGAACCATTTTCATGTCTTGCCATAGATTTTCAAACAGATTTAAGTCAACACTGTAACTCGGCCACTCAGGAACATCCACTGTCTTCTTGGTAAGCAACTCCAGTGTAGATTTGGTCTTGTGTTTCAAAACTATGAATTCATCTCCGAGTGTCTGGTGGAAAGCAGACTGAATCCGGTTTTCCTCTAGGATATTGCCTGTGCTTAGCTCCATTCCGTTTATTTTTTATCCTGAAAAACTCCCCGGTTCTTAACGTTTACAAACATACCCATAACATGATGCAGCCATCACTATGCTTGAAAATATAGAGAGTGGTTGGTACTCAGTAATGTGTTGTATTGGATTTGCCCTAACATAACACTTTGTATTTAGGACAAAAAGTGAATTCCTTTGCAATATTACTTTAGAGCATTGTTGCAAACAGGATGCATGTTGTCATGACTTTCTCTCCTTGCTGAGGATCAAAGGTGCCAGATCCGCTCGGCTCAGGGCTGACAGATTGCCAGACCCCCCTCTCTCCCACCAGAGGGGGGAGTTGGACCGGTTTTATGACTTAACAGCCGGTCGTAAACTTTCTCTCTCTTGCCCTGCAGTATCGAGAGGTGAAAATCCTTTGTTACACAGAGAGACTTTGCCGCCAAATCGCCAGCATCCAAAAGTGGATAATGAAACAATATTTCTAACATAAAGAATGTGGGAAATAGTCGGTGGAGATTTAAAGAACAATCCTGACAAAGTGATTATTATTTTGTGATATCATTAAGGATGGTATAGCTAAATAACTGCATCTCTGAGGGTGTACACATTCTAGTTGTCAGGTTTGCATCTAAATGTTGTATAAAATATATTTTTGTGAAGATTTTTGTGAAGACAATGTGATTTTAGCCTTCCAAATTAGATAATGGCCTCTCATATAAACCTGGGCCCAGTCAGTAACCACACCCACGTGAGCACAGACATTGTGTCGGTGTGATGGAATGCCCCTAAGACCAGAGTGCTTAAAATAATAGACGGATCATTTCTTTGTCAGTGGGAAAACGTACAAAATCAGCAGGGGATCAAATACTTTTTTCCCACTGTACATACAACACATCCAACATCCACCCCCTCTCCTCCCTCTCTCTCCCTCTCTCTTCCTCTCCCTCCCACCAACAATAGTGACTGACTGCTGTGTAGCCCTCCCTGCGCTGCTTCTGGCTAAGGACAGCAATTTGTAAGCTTTTGTTTAATCACCTGAGAGAGAAAAGGAAGGGAAAAAGGCAACAACAAAAACAAAGCAAGAGGGGGAATAAAAGAGGAAGGGAGGGAGGGAGAAAGGGGCATGGGGAGCTGATTAGGTAAGAGGTGTGCAGCACTGAGAGGATTGTATACCGCGAGGCCCAACAGGGGGGCCTTTACCGAGCCCCTGAAAGGCCCTGTCTGAGCATTAAACACCATTATTATATTAAACAATTCAACCAACAAACACAGCCTCTCTCTCTCCATCCATCCACCCATCCTTCTCTCTCTCTCTCTCTCTCTCTCTCTCTTGCTCTCTCTCATTTAAGCCATCATTCCTATTCCCAAAGCACAAGTCGTTCCTGTTGGGCTTATTAGAAACAGCTAGCGATCTCCACAGGTTAGGAAATTATATAAATCATGTTCACATTACGATTCAATACCTGGGCATTTATATAAATACATAGTATGTTCAGATACATTGTTATGCATAATTTAAGGGATTTCTTTCTTTTAGTAGGAATATTTCATATACTTTTTTTCACTTTGGAAATGTGGGGTAGGTTTGTGTAGATTTGAATCCCTTTTGAGATAAAAATTTGAAGGCAACAAAATGTGGAGACTGTGCAAATGGTGTGTTGACTTTCATGAGCAACTGTAACCTCGAATACATACCACATAAAGTTGTTTGAACGGAATTCGGAAAATATGCAATCCGGCAATCCACAGTAATCTTGAGGAATATATAGGGTCACAATGAGCGTTTGTAGATGATCATGAGCGTGCAATATGAGCGAAAATGGGTGGTTTACGGTGAGTGCACTGTAATGCTATGTGGTTTAGCTCTTCACACTGGGATTTGTATGTTGGCTTTATGTGGCTGTGTGCTCTATCATCAACAAGACATCTGCTGTCATCCAGTCTGTGCTGCTCCCCATAATCACTGTGTTTCCTTTCTACGGTACCTCTCCCTGGGCCACCTCGATAAGGAGCAGGAAAAATGTACTGTCATATTTATTCATGACCAGCCTTTCAATTCCACACATTCTCCCCATCTTCAACTCATATGGTTCTGCATGTACCCACCGCCAGGCTCCGCCAAGACAAAAACAGATTGATATTGAATGAGTTCCTTGTTATTCTATCTCAGAAATAACAATATCATCATCATCATTATTATTTTTTTTTGCCTTGGTCTGTCGGAGTTGGCTGAGAGTGGTGATGAATAGCCAGTTTCTTTTTTCACCTGCCAGATAAAGTATAGGAGGGGCCACTCCATGGAGAGACGGACATTTTCTTTACACCG
This sequence comes from Oncorhynchus mykiss, assembly GCF_013265735.2. Classification (NCBI taxonomy): domain Eukaryota; kingdom Metazoa; phylum Chordata; class Actinopteri; order Salmoniformes; family Salmonidae; genus Oncorhynchus; species Oncorhynchus mykiss. Next base: position 38,490,395 of record NC_048573.1, read on the forward strand.
CAGGAGAGGGGAGAGAATAGGGAAAGGAGAAGAGAGAGTTGGGAGGAGTGGGAAAGGATAAAAGGGAGAGGGAGGAAGGCTGAGGCAGAATAGGGAGAGATGGGAAGGAGAGGCTGAAAAGGAGGGAGAGGAAAGGAGATACATGGGAAAAGAGAGGAGATGGAAGAGGAGTGGGAGGAAGGAGAGAAATGTTAGGGAAGAGGTGGAGAGAGTGGAGGCAGAGAAGAGAACAGAGAGAAACAGAGAGGTGTTTTGTGTGGGGCGAGTATGGGAATGGAGACATGCCGAGTGGCTTTGTCTAGGCTGAAAGGTAGTGCATAATAAATGGTGTTTCAGGTTGACGCAAATCATTCTCCCTCTCTGTAGGTGTTCACAGTATTGAGATGTTTACATTCATGTGTGTGTGTGTGTGTGTGTGTGTGTGTGTTCGTGCTTTTCACAAACATGTATCCTAATGATATTAAAAGCAGAAGCAGTCCAGGGCTCAGATTCACAAAACCTTCTTAAGAAGAAATGTATTGTTAACTGCAATTTTTTCCTTAACTATAGACTTATGAAGAAAGTTAAGCAAAGTTGCTATTGTCCGTTTGTAAATTTAGAGTGTTTCGATCTCGGAGTATTCAGAGAGCACACTGGACGCTCTGGCTGAGGAGTAGGGTTGATCCGAGCGTTCCAAGTTCACACTTCTTTGGGAACGGGGGCAGTATTGAGTAGCTTGGATAGAGAACACTCTGAAGTTTCTAAAACTGTTTGAATGGTGTCTGTGAGTATAACAGAACTCATATGGCAGGCGAAAACCTGAGAAAAATCCAACCAGGAAGTGGGAAATCTGAGGTTTGTAGTTTTTCAAGTGATTGCCTAACCAATATACAGTGTAAATGGGGTCATATTGCACTTCCTAGGCTTCCACTAGATGTCAACAGTCTTTAGAACGTTGCTTCAGGCTTCTACTATGAAAGGGGAGCGAATAAGAGCTGTTTCAATCAGGGGTCTGGCAGAAAGCCATAAATTGTTTATCCCCCGCGGCCATGGGCACGAGCTCCGTTCCCTTTAATTTCTAAAGACAAAGGAATTGTCCGGTTGAATCATTATTGAAGATTTATGATAAAACATCCTAAAGATTGATTATATACATCGTTTGACATGTTTCTACGAACTGAAATGGAACTTTTTGACTTTTCGTCTGGACATAGTGCCTGCGCCTTGTGCATTTCGGATTACTGGACTAAATGCGCAAACAAAAAGGAGGTATTAGGACATAAAGATGAACTTTATCAAACAAAACAAACATTTATTGTCTAACATGGAGACCTGGGAGTGCCATCAGATGAAGATCATCAAAGGTAAGGGATTCATGTTAACACTATTTCTGTCTTTTGTAACACCTCTCCTTGGTTGGAAAATGGCTGTATGGTTTTCTGTGGCTAGGCGCTGACCTAACATAATCGCAAAGTGTGCTTTCGCCGTAAAGCCTTTTTGAAATCAGACACAGCGGTTGCATTAAGGAGAAGTTTTCTTTAATCGTATGTTTAACACTTGTATCTTTTATCAATGTTTAATGAGTATTTCTGTAATTTGATGTGGCTCTCTGCACTTTCACCGGATGTTTGTTTGAGACAATGCATTTCTGAACATAATGCACAAATTTCAAATGAGATTTTTGGACATAAAGATGAACTTTATCGAACAAAACACATATTTATTGTCTAACATGGCGTCCTGGGAGTGCCATCCGGTGAAGATCATCAAAGGTTAGTGATTCATTTTAATGCTATTTCTGTCTTTTGTGACACCTATCCTTGTTTGGAAAATGGCTGTATGGTTTTCTGTGGCTAGGCGCTAACCTAACATAATCGCAAAGTGTGCTTTCGCCGTAAAGCCTTTTGAAATCAGACACTGTGGCTGGATTAACTTCTTGGCGCACCCATCCCGTTAGCGGGATCATTTTCGTCAACATCCGCTGAATTGCAGAGCGCCAAATTCAAATTAAATTACAAAAAACATTACATTTTCATGAAATCACAAGTGCAATATAGCAAAACACAGCGTAACTTGTTGTTAATCCACCTGGTGTGTCAGAAAGCAAACCATGCGTTTATGTAAGGACATCTCTCTCAGTAGACAAAACATTACAAACAGCTAGCAGCAAAGTAGATTGGTCACGAAAGTCAGAAAAGCAATAAAATGAGGTTAACAAGACATTTATCTTTAAAATGGTGTATAATACTTGTATGTTTGAGGAATTTTTATTAATTATGAGATTTCTGTTGTTTGAATTTGGCGCCCTGCAATTTCACTGGCTGTTGGCGAGGTGGGACGCTATCCCAGAGAGGCTAACTGGCTAACGTTGGCTAGCTTGCTTGCTACTTCCAGACACAAATGAGAGAACTGCTGACTCTGACCATTTACTTGCCCTAGCAGAGCTGTTTAGGCTATTTTTGTGTTATCCAGAGCGTTGGTGACTGCAACTCTTCTGCTGGCAACAATTTAATTATGCTATTTTGCCAACGTTTACTGAATCTGCAGGTAGCTAACTAATCAGGTTCAATGTTAGCTAGCTAACATTAGGCTATAACTAGCAATACAAATGGCTCTGAAATACGAATAATATTACTACACAGATCATACACGTAACGTTACCTAACTAGCCAGCCAGTTAACGTTAGCTAGCTAGCTAACAGTACACAACTCAAAATGAAAACAATTTTCTGACAAAGTTAGAAAAGTGTAATATCTGAAAATGTAGTTAGCTAGACTCTCTTACCAATATACATGGATGGACGCTTCTCCCTCTCTGTCACAGATGCCACGGTTGCCTTTAGTTTGAAGATGTAATCTGGACACAGGTGTTTTATACAACAGCCTTCTGTGTTTTTTTTGACTGCATATTTGCAATCGAATGCAATTCTTTTCTCCATCTCTTTAGCAATCATACTCTAATTACACTGATTTCAAAACTCGGCCCTCCAGAAAGTGGAGAGCAACAAAAAGCTGCGTTACAAAAGGATTACCTACACATACTGACCAGCTCATACTATAGACAGAAGCATGCTACATGGCAGAACAATCTGAACTCATCTCTCGGCATGTCCAACACAGTCATTATCTCAGCCAATCGTGGCTAGCGGGAAGGTTGCTGACTTTTCCCGTGGCTAAACCAACTAGGCCCGTAATTTAACCATTTTATTTGTATTTACAGATTTGTATTTGTTATTAAGGCACATGAAAGTTCACGTTCCAAAAAAAGGCATTTTGGTAGAGATGTTCAACATACGCCTAGTTTCCTGAAATGAGTCACAAATATTCATTTTCCAGCCATTGAAAATACGTATTTTCCAGACATTGATATCAGGTTCATTTTCTGTTATGAATGAAAGTTGGACAGATCATTTATAGACGTCTATAAATCAAGGCAGATCAAGACTGGACTAAATCTGAACCAAACATAGACATCTATGATTGGTTGAAGGCCAGCAAAAAAGAAGGGCCGGTCCGGACAGGACAAAAAAACTTGGTTACTGAGGTGTAGCCTACAGTGTCAGCCTGCAATATAATTTTGTCAATGCCCATTCATGTGCTTGGCCTACTGTATGTGCAGTGGTTCCTCTTTTAAAAGTTGCGAGCTTGCACCGCAGGACTTGGAGGTACCCAGCGCCATGGCTTCATTGCTTCAGCCATCACATGGGGGAGTTAGAGCACTCATTATGCATTTGGGTCCCAATGTTTTTATATGACCAATCATATCGAGTGGTTCCAATGACTAATTTTGACGTGAGCCACCCTTGCCTTGTGGCGTTCTTCAACAAAGATGGCTGACAAAACATTACGGTGGAACCAGATGTAAGTTGTTATAATGTCATAACGAGTCAATAATTTTTTTTTTACAATTGACAGGAATATGTTAGTTTGTAGAGATATATGTTAGTGTGTAGAGACAAACGTTTGTGCATATTTTTTGTCATTAAATTAATTTAGGAAAATGGCTATTTAGCAAATTATCTGACTAGCTAACATTAGCCTGCTAGCTAGTGTCAAGAGAATGAATTTGTAATTTGTGTTGTTTAATGTTTTAGGGACTCCTGAGAAAACCAGCAAACCAGTCTGTCGTCTTGTGAAACAGTGGATGTAAAGAATCTAGCTAACTAAAGCATTTACTGCAAATGTAATGTACAGTTGTCTAAGCTTGCCTTGCTTATATTTGCCATGCAATGCAGCTGAAGTAACATAGCTAGCTAACTATTTACCTGCTTATTGTGTAGTGGAGGATAAAAATAACTGCATGCCTATGGATGTGTAGCTAGCTACAGTATGTAGCCGATCTGTGTATGGACCCTAAAATGTTAGGTTCTAAACTAATATTCAAACCAATCTATGAACCTCAGCTATCATAGTTGTTATATCAACTTCAAGTCTGAATGGCATTAATGAAGACTATGGATAGAGTAGAATATAATAACTTTACTGTGCCAAAGATGCAAGTCCTATATACACATGTACTGTAGTTATAACCACGCATGAGATTCCCACATTGTAGCCTGTACATTGAATATATTCACTGATGCTTAGAATTTCATTGCTGTGACACACCACCACTGACCATGACGGACCCTCCACCTACAAATCGATCCCGCTTCAGAGTACAGGCCTCGGTGTAATGCTCATTCCTTCGACGATAAACGCGAATCCGACCATCACCTCTGGTGAGACAAAACCGTGACTTGTCAGTGATGAGCACTTTTTGCCAGTCCTGTCTAGCCGGTGATGTCCTCTCTCAGCCTATTGCAGACAGTTTGAGCAGTGATGGAGGGATTGTGCATTCCTGGTGTAACTCGGGCAGTTACTGTTGCCATCCTGTAGCTGTCCCACAGGTGTGATGTTCGGATGTACCGATCCTGTGCAGCTGTTACACGTGGGAGCCACTGCGAGGACGATCAGCTCTCAGTCCTGTCTCCCTGTAGCACTGTCTTAGGCGTCTCACAGCACAAGGTTGTTCAAGGTTTCAGGCTTGTTTCTTCCAAAACAAGGAAGAATTTTGAGTTTTGGTACTGGGAGTCACAGTTGGAAATCATTCTGTGGGCGCGCGACAAAGAGGATGCGTACTTGCTAATTTTACTTTTCTATTGAACATACTTCTTTCCGTATGAAATATTATAGTTTAATTACATTTTAGGGTACCTGAGGATGAAATAGAAACCTAGTTTGTCTTGTTTCAAACAAGTTTAGCGGTAGCTTTTTGGATTCCTTTGTCTGCATGTTGAACTCAAATCGATGGTGCCAACTAAACTGTCTTTTTGGGATATAAATAAGGATTTTATCTAACAAAACGACCATGCATGTTGTAGCTGGGACCCTTTGGATTGCAAATCAGAGGAAGATTTTCAAAAAGTTATATAATCGCTATTTGTGATTTTATGAAGCCTATGCTGGTTTAAAATATGTTGATATGGGGTGCCGTCCTCAAACAATCGCATGGCATTCTTTCGCTGTAAAGCCTATTGTAAATTGGACAATGCAGTTAGATTAACAATTTAAGCTTTAATGGTAGGTTTATTTGAACAGTGAGAGAGACACAATAACAACAAAACAATCCAGAAAAATGCATGTCAAAAATGTTAGAAATTGATTAGCATTTTAATGAGGGAAATAATACTTGACCCCCTCTCAATCAGAATGATTTCTGGCTCCCAGGTGTCTTTTATGCAGGTAACGAGCTGAGATTAGGAGCACACTCTTAAAGGGACCATCGCCAAGCAGCTTGGTGGCAACAAGACCATCGCCAAGCAGCTTGGTGAGAAGGTGACAACAGTTGGTGCGATTATTTGCAAATGGAAGAAACACAAAAGAACTGTCAATCTCCCTCGGCCTGGGGCTCCATGCAAGATCTCACCTCGTGGAGTTGCAATGATCATGAGAACGGTGAGGAATCAGCCCAGAACTACACGGGAGGATCTTGTCAATGATCTCAAGGCAGCTGGGACCATAGTCACCAAGAAAACAATTGGTAACACACTACGCCGTGAAGGACTGAAGTCTTGCAGCGCCTGCAAGTTCCCCCTGCTCAAGAAAGCACATATACATGCCCGTCTGAAGTTTGCCAATGAACATCTGAATGATTCAGGGGACAACTGGGTAAAAGTGTTGTGGTCATATGAGACCAAAATTGAGCTCTTTGGCATCAACTCAACTCACCGTGTTTGGAGGAGGAGGAATGCTGCCTGTGACCCCAAGAATACCATCCCCACCGTCAAACATGGAGGTGGAAACATTATGCTTTGGGGTGTTTTTCTGCTAAGGGGACAGGACAACTTCACCGCATCAAAGGAACGATGGACGGGGACATGTACCGTCAAATCTTGGGTGAGATCCTCCTTCCCTCAGCCAGGGCATTGAAAATGGGTCGTGGATGGGTATTTCAGCATGACAATGACCCAAAACACATGGCCAAGGCAACAAAGGAGTGGCACAAGAAGAAGCACATTAAGGTCCTCGAGTGGCCTAGCCAGTCTCCAGAAAATCTGTGGAGGGAGCTGAAGGTTTGAGTTGCCAAACGTCAACTTCGAAACATTAATGTCTTGGAGAAGATCTGCAAAGAGAAGTGGGACAAAATCCCTCCTGAGATGTGTGCAAACCTGGTGGCCAACTACAAGAAACGTCTGACCTCTGTGATTGCAAACAAGGGTTTTGCCACCAAGTGCTAAGTCATGTTTTGCTGAGGGGTCAAATACTTATTTCCCTCCTTAAAATGCAAATCAATTCATAAAATGTTTGACATGCGTTTTTTCTGGATTTTGTTGTTGTTATTCTGTCTTTCACTGTTCAAATAAACCTACCATTAAAATTATAGACTGATCATTTCTTTGTCAGTGGGCAAACATACAAAATCAGCAGGGGATCAAATACTTTTTTTCTCCTCACTGTATAGATTCCAATGCAAGAGTGGTAAAGAATGGGAAATGTTCACTTTTGCAAACAACTCCAGCTTTGCTTTTTACTTCAATCCATCTGTGGTTCTGAAAGTCATTGCTTGTTTTTGCTGGTCTAATTGCTATTGATAGATACAGTGAAGTCGGAAGTGTACATACACCTTTACATTTGCCAAATACATTTAAACTCAGTTTTTCACAATTCCTGACAATTAATCCTAGTAACAATTCCCTGTCTTAAGTTAGTTAGGATCACCACTTTATTTTAAGAATGTGAAATGTCAGAATAATAATAGAGCAAATGATTTAATTCCGCATTTCTTTCTTTCATCACATTCCCAGTGGGTCAGAAGTTTACATACACTCAATTAGTATTTGGTAGCATTGATTTTGAATGGTTTAATATGGGTCAAATGTTTCGGGTAGCCTTCCACAAGCTTCCCACAATAAGTTGGGTGAATTTTTGCCCATTCTTCCTGACAGAGCTGGTTTTCCATGAGTAATGTTTGTAGGCCACCTTGCTCGCACATGCCTTTTCAGTTCTGCCCACACATTTTCTATGGGGTGGAGGTCAGGGATTTGTGATGACCACTCCAATACCTTGACGTTGTTGCCCTTAAGCCATTTTGCCACAACTTTGGAAGTATGCTTGGAGTCATTTTCTATTTGGAAGACCAATTTGCGACCAAGCTTTAACTTCCTGACTGATGTCTTGAGATGCTGCTTCAATATATCCACATAAGTTTCCTGCCTCATGATGCCATCTATTTTGTGAAGTGCACCTGTCCCTCCTGCAGCAAAACACCCCCACAACATGATGCTGCCACCCCCGTGCTTCACAGTTGGGATGGTATTCTTTGGCTTGCAAGGCTCCCCCTTTTTCCTCAAACATAACGATGGTCATTATTGCCAAACAGTTCTATTTTTGTTTCATCAGACCAGAGGACATTTCTCCAAAAAGTACGATCTTTGTCCCCATGTGCAGTTGCAAACCGTAGTCTGGCTTTTTTATTGCGGTTTTGGAGCAGTGGTTTCTTCCTTTCTGAGTTGACTTTCAGGTTATTGTCACGCCCTGACCTTAGAGAACCTTTTATTTCTCTATTTTGGTTAGGTCAGGGTGTGACTAGGGTGGGTAGAATATTTTTTTATTTTCTATGTTGGCCTGGTTTGGTTCCCAATCAGAGGCAGCTGTCTATCGTTGTCAAGGATTGGGGATCATATTTAGGCAGCCTTTTCCCACCTGTTGTTTGTGGGAAAACATCTTGTTTTTGTATTGTAGCCTTTTACACTACAAAGCTGCACGTTCGTTTTGTTACTCTTTATTGTTTTGTTGCTGGTTCACATGAATAAAAATGATGACCGCCTTCCATGCTGCACCTTGGTCCAATCCTTCCAACAACGATCGTTACAGTTATGTCGATATAGGGACTTGTTTTACTGTGGATATAGATATTTTTCTACCTGTTTCCTCCAGCATCTTCACAAGGTACTTTGCTGTTGATCTGGGATTGATTTGCACTTTTCGTACCAAAGTACATTCATCTCTAGGAGACAGAACGCATCTCCTTCCTGAGCGGTATGACGGCTGCGTGGTCCCATGGTGTTTATATTTGCATACTATTGTTTGTACAGATGAACGTGGTACCTTCAGGCATTTGGAAATTGCTCTCAAGAATGAACCAGACTTGTGGAGGTCTACGATTGATTTATTTTTATTTTCCCATGATGTCAAGGAAAGAGGCACTGGGTTTGAAGGTAGGCCTTGAAATACATCCACAGGTACACCTCCAATCGACTCAAATGATGTCAATTACCCTAACCGAAGCTTCTAAAGCCATAACATAATTTTATGGAATTTTCCAAGCTGTTTAAAATCACAGTCAACTCAGTGTATGTAAACTTCTGACCCACTGGAATTGTGATACAGTGAATTATAAGTTAAATAATCTGCACGTAAACAATTGTTGGAAAAATGACTTGTGTCATGCACAAAGTAGATGTCCTAACTGACTTGCCAAAACTATAGTTTGTTAACAAGAAATGTGTGGAGTGGTTGACAAGCGAGTTTCAATGACTCCAACCTAAGTGTATGTAAACTCCCGACTTCAACTATATACAGCTTTGCGTTATTTGATGGGTATAGGGACCGTGACCAATTTAGCCTGGCTGTGCTCTGAGGTGAGCCCTGGTGAAGTGCTCTCTTTGTCCGGCTGTCCAGTCCTGTATCGCTGAAGTTGGCAGTGCATCTAAAGTTGAAGTTGAAGTTGGCAGTGCATTATCCTTTCATTGCACTGACTGGCGGTAGCCTTCTGTCCATGGTCCTGAATCAATGGATACGGTGTGTGCTGTTGTACCGAGTGCATCCTGGGCTACCAGTCTTTGCGGGGCTTCTCTTCAACATCACGTGCTTCTTGTGTGCAAATGACAATTGTTGTGTACACTGAGTGTACAAAATCTCAGGAACACCTGTTCTTTCCATGACATGACTGACCAGGTGAATCCAGGTTAAAGCTATTACCCCTTACTGATGTAACTTGTTAAAGCCACTTCAATCAGTGTAGATGAAGGGGAGGTAAACGTTATACCTTGTAAAGTCCAACCCGTGAAGGGTTGAGGCTGTTCTAAGAGGCAAAAGGGGGGTGCAACTCAATATTAAGAAGCTGTTCCTAATGTTTTGTACACTCAGTGCACATGGCTGCATTTCAGATAGGCCTACATTTTTTTAAACATTTATTTTATTTAACCTTTATTTAACTAGGAAAGTCAGTTAAGAACAAACAACTTATTTACAATGGCAGCCTACCAAAAGGCAGAAGGCCTCCTGCAGGAATGGGGGCTGGGATAGAAATGTGTTCAAATAAAATGTATAGGACAAAACACACATCACAACAAGAGAAACACCACAATACTACATAAAGAGAGACCTAAGAAAACAACATAGCATGGCAACACAAACATGTTGTATCTAGGACCAATACCGTGTGTAGCCTAGTAACAGAAGGTTAACTTTCACTCTCGTTATTAATTTGTATTACACGGTCATTGTGTGATAGGCTACTGTAAAAGTGATGTCAATGTTATAAGAACGATGCATGCTACTTTTTGCCTCCTCCTCCCCAAATTACCAACTGATGAATTGGTTTACAATTTCCATCATAGTCATAAAAACCAAAACATTCCTCTTTTAGGGTTTATTGACTCCTGTCAGAAATGTACAAACCAGCAACCCTGAAAATGTTTACAAAGCTTTTGCAATACAGAAAAATATTTACTGTGTGTGTTGCTCCTAGAATGAGCATTTACTCTTACTAGCAGCAGATTCAAATGTAGGACATTTCACATCAGCTATGACTATAGAATATGCACTTAGTTTGATTTATTGTAGTTTGCTTTTCTGAAACTCTTCCACACAGAAAATACTGCACACCTGGAGAAGTGGTATCTTGGATACTCTCATTGTGAAGTGTCACAAATTCAACAGAAATGTAGCCTATAGTTCACATTTAGGAAGTTTAAGCTATGACGCCTGTAACAATCTTTGTAAGCGAGTGGTGCTTACCCTGTCGAGCTGATCTGTGCGTGTTGGTAGGCGCAAATTATGTATATGCCTTCGGAAACTACAGCTGCATTTCAGATACACATGCCCCAGCATATATTTATTGTGCTATTATACTATATAGCGACGGCTGTTGATGTGTACGGCTACATTTCAGATACATTAAGTACAACATTAGTAGGACCAATCTACTTTGTGTTATTAGGAATAGTACTTGTACCCCCCCCCCCCCCCCCCCATGGATTTAAAATGCCCCCTCAGGCATGTCATCCTGGTGTCGATAGCAACATGCAAAGCGTTCAGTGACAAAAGTGTGGGCAATCCTGTAAGGATGATTAGTAAAAATGTGGTCCCCAATGCAACGTGGTTAAGGGATGTGGAGAGGTTGTGTTTTGCTGTAGCAGGCAACTTGGGCATTTACATTTCACTTATAACCGAGCATTTTAATACTTTGGGGGAATTGATGGTGGAATGTATGAGACATTGGTTACTGTAATCTTTAGTTAACAAAATCACATAATTATGAATAAATCAGTACTTACTGAGTACACATGGCCCAAGAGAACATGGCAGTGCAAGGAGATCAGGTTTAGAATGTACAGCTCTCTGTAAGACTCTACAGATGTAGGATTTTAATTTTACCAGTTTCTCACAGCAGGAAAATAATCTTGCAGTAATAGGGAATATGAATTATTGTGTGGATTATAATTCATGGGGTTGATACATTTTCAGTTAGGCCCAATCAAGTCTGAAAACTTGAATTTCAAATGACAAACTTTAGAAGCCGTTTAAACTTTTAAACCTGAAATACACAACACGTTGGCATTTCCTGCAACAACAGGGCAATCTGTATCTCTCTCCCCCTCCTCCTCCTTTCATTTTCTCTCTCAGGAGCAAGAGGACGATAACCTGAGACTTCGCTGAGTGCCCTCTACCAGGTCCTCCATCCTGGCCTCTCCCCTGAAGGTCCCAGGCAGTGGACATGAAAGAGGGCTGTAACCCCATCAGAGGGGTGCAGGGGCAGACTGAGTCAGTATACTGGATATAATGACAAGGTGCTTGTGTCTCTGCGCTAACAATGCGATTTGTTGTACACAGAGCAGAATGGCGGGCTGTCAAGCTCCCGTCGATTCCTTTTCTTTGGATTGGAGGATACATCAGGTTATTTGAATACTTTTTTGAGTATTTCATGGAGAGGGAGATGCTAGCCTCATGAATATGCATAGACTGTCTTGAATTTCAACAGGTACATCAGGTTATTTATAAAGATTATAAAGGTTTCTCTCTCAAAGTTACCAGGATGTCACGTGATTCACACTTATATCAGTAACAACATACGGAGTACGAAACATCAAAAGCTTCAAAAATGCCTCACGCTTCAAATAATTTGTATCTTGACTAAATTTGACACCCTTTCATTGCCCCCGATACAAAAACTCCTCACTTGGTTGATAAGATCTGCTTAACAAATTTAGGGTGGTGTAAACTCTCTCGCTTCGCTTCTTCCTCTCTGACTGAGGCCAACGCATGTAGGTGAAAGAGAGGTCTTGTGTAAAAGATGAGGGTATTGTGTAAGGTTAGTCTATCAACCAGTCAATTACTCAAGTGCACAGGCAATCTGAAAGGACCCGATGCTGGAGACGAAAAGCAGGTACGGGGAGTTGAACATTTAATGCGGAACAGACAGGTGACAAGACAGGAACAGCGTCAGCACACGGGTAACAACGACAAACAAACATCAATGCAGCAGTGGGGAACAGAGATGGGGAACTGACAAATATAGGGGAGGTAATAAACAGGGGATTGAGTCCAGGTGAGTCCAATAATTGCTGATGCGCATGACGGGGGAAGGCAGGTGTGCGTACTGATGGTGGCAGGGAGTGCGTAATGCCGGGGAGCCTGGCGCCTTCGAGCGCCAGGGAGGGGGAGCGGGGGCAGGCGTGACACAATCAAATAAGATACGAAAGGTGCTTTTCTAAGGCCAACCAACACCCCAGAGGAAAGAGCAGAGAGAAGTGAAACATTGGGGAATAAGGACAAATGTTCCCGTCAATTTCCAATTAGGAAACTGACGTATCTTTAATCATTCAAGCCATGTATCATCTTTGGCGGGATGCTTTGAGAAGTCATGTCATAAGAGGCCTCCGAATCTGAGCACAACCGGCTTGTTAATGTAAAGGTTAACACATTTAAATCAGTATTCATTTTTCCTTACGCTAAATAACCTCTCTGGTGCCAGCCAGCAAAGACTGACAGGTAAGCCCTTATCATTACAGCTTAGCTTAAATGGATTGTGAGTAACATATTACCACCCTGAAATGTAACCCTTTACACTCATGGCAATTGGATAAATTGAAAATGTTTCCTACGGAAGAAATATAAAAAGGATATGCATAACCCTGGTAGCAATTGAAAGGGAACCGTTTGGAGATAAAGGGAGACATTACACTGTGGAATGTATGTGCATTTTACATTAATTGCACTTGTTAGCGCCAAAATCGGCCATTCACAACCTGTAAATGGGTACAGGTGTAAAGGGCGACATGGGTAGTGAGAGGACGCTTCTGGTAATAAAGCGCTTGTCTAAGTGCACCTGTTATATCTGTTTCATCCATTTGTATCTACTTTGAATAGGAGAGATATTCCCCCATCCCATGCCTCACTCCTGTGAAAGTGCGAAGTGAGATTCACCGGGTATGCGTCTGTCTATACATCGTTAATGAACTCACTCCCAATTAGAGAGCAGACAAGCCGGAACACACCGGATAGATAGGATCTTTCTCTATTTTGCTCTTTCTCTCGCTGATAGAGAGAAACTCAAGAATGAGTACCAGTATCAACAAGCCGAGATACACTGCGTTCCTGCCTGGCCTATAGGATGTGTACTGGAGTAGGGGGGTGGGGGGTGTGGGGGGTGGGGGGTGTGTGTGGGGGGGGGGGGGTGCACACATTTAAAGGTGTAAAGGAGAGGCTGGTAACAACAAGACAACAACCTCTGGCACACAACAGTAAAAGTAGAAAATGCCATTGTTTATACTCCTAAATTGAAAAGTCATCCAACAAGACATTTTGGGGGTTTGAAGTGCAATCTTTGAATCTAATCTTGTGGATTTGAACAGCAGTGGATGTATGTAATCAAGTGTGTGATGCACACATTGAGAACTGTTAGTGATGGGTTGTTCGCGAACGAGTCAGCTCTAAGAGCCAGCTCTTGTAGGTGAACGTTGGTAGCCAGCTCTTGTAGGTGAACGTTGGTAGCCAGCTCTTGTAGGTGAACGTTGGTAGCCAGCTCTTGTAGGTGAACGTTGGTAGCCAGCTCTTGTAGGTGAACGTTGGTAGCCGGCTCTTGTAGGTGAACGTTGATAGCCAGCTCTTGTAGGTGAACGTTGATAGCCAGCTCTTGTAGGTGAACGTTGGTAGCCAGCTCTTGTAGGTGAACGTTGGTAGCCAGCTCGCGGATCAGAAGAGACAAATCTATTTATATATATAAAAAAATATTTTAAAAAATTCAGATACGAAGAATCAAAAGATTAAAAAATGAATAGAATTAACTCATTCAAAGAACGAAAAAATAAATAAAATCGGCCTAAATGCTCAAGCGCGCACACATTCGTTCTGACGGTCTGCTCAGACGAACAGCTTCACCTGTTGTTCCTGTCAGACACGCAGTGTCAACCAATGAATCAAAGATGCGTGAGGGAGGGCCGAGCCAACTCAGTCACGGTCACACACTAGTCACAGCCGAGGAGAGAGAGAGAAGACGGACAGCTGTGAAATGACAGCTGGAAAATGAGTCGGAAGCACTGTAGTATTTGGATGCATTTTAATAATGAGCACAGTGTAGAATTTGCCAAAACACAATCTCATATAAAGCCGGTTCTACTCACAACTTTACACCAGCATATGCGAACTGTGCACCCAACTGTGAAGCTAGCTGTAGTGAAGCTTCGAGAAACTAGCGGGCCTGCTAGTGATTGTGGTGGAGCCAGCACCTCCACACGGGAGATGTATCCACTCAGTCAAGTAGGCCTACTCCGCAACCCACAGCAACGCAGTCTTCTATGGACTAGTTTATGCCAAAGTCTATGTCTGTAGCAAAACAAGGCCAAATTGACATTGCATTGGCTAAAATGATTGCCACCGATTTCCAGCTATTTTCGATCGTGGAGGACAGAGGTTTTAGAAATTATACCAATAGTCTAAATCCAATGTTCACAATTCCAAGCAGGAAAACATTTTCAAAATCACTTATTCCACAACTGTACGAGAGCACACAGGCTTCAGTGCGAGAAAGAGTCCAGAAAGCTACTGCAGTTTGCCTTACCACTGACTGCTGGACATCAAGGGTAACCACTTCTTACATGTCAGTTACATGTCACTTCATTGAAGATTTTTCGATGTCTAGCTGTCTCCTGGACTGCTTTGAGTTCAGCGACAGAAACACCTCAGAGAACTTGGCAGAGGAACTGTTGAGAGTGGCCAGAGAATGGCAAGCAGACGGAAAAGTGGTCTGTTGTGTTAGCGACAATGTAGCTAACATAACCAAAGCCATGAAAATGTAAAAATGGACCCATCATCCATGTCTTGCCCACACAATCAACCTGATTGTAAGAGGTGCTCTGAAGTTGATGAAGCCCACTGTGGACAAAGTGAAAGCAGACGTGGAATACTCCCACAGGAGCACAGTAGGTGCCGAAAAACAAAAGTCTACACAACGCCAGATGGGGATGCCTGAGCTGAGGCCTAAACAAGACTGCACTACGAGATGCAATTCAACGTTTTATATGTTGAAGTGGATTCTTGAGTCAAAGGATGCCATCATCTCTACCCTGGCCATTGTCAATGCATCTGTTGATGCGCTGACCCAAGAGGAATGGTGGTGGAGGAGGTGTGCAGAGTCCTGGAACCCTTTGAGCAGGTCTCTGTGGAGATCAGTGGAGAGAGGTACAGTAAGCAGTTATTACTACATCATTATTTAATCCAGTATTATATATGTATATGAGCAGTAGATGAGAATGTAGTATCAGTAGACAAAACATGAACCTGAACTAATAAGTTCTGTTCTCTCTTTTCAGCTATGTGACAGCCTCAAAAATGATACTCCTGTGTAAGGGTCTTCAGCGAATCACAGCCAGCCACCAGAGAGAAGCAAATGTAACCACAGGACATGTGACAGAGTTGATGGACACCCCATATTAATCAATGGACAGAAAGTTCCATAGAATGGAATATAATCACGTGCTGTCAGAAACCGCTGCACTTGACCCCAGGTTTAAGAAGTTAGCCTTCAGTGATGCCAGAGCGATTGATGAGGCTCTTCAAATAATAACCTCAGCAGCAGGGAGGGACAGCCCCAGCAGTCAGCTGGCTTAGGCACCAGGGCAACAGGAAGAAGAGTGATCAGATGGAGCAGAAGCACTAGCAGTAGTGCCACAAACGTCTGCTGTTTGAATGCTGTTTGACGAGAGATCAACTGGGGATGCAGCACGAAGGAATCCCTCAGCAGATGCCATAATGGAGGTCCGATCCTATTTGGAGGAGCCCCTCCAAAGATCTACAGATCCTCTGAGCTGGTGGAAGAACAAGGCATCGGTCTACCCACGGCTTACTAAAGTCATGACAGGGAGACTCTGCATAGTGGCCACTTCCGGTCCCTCTGAGAGGGTCTTCTCGAAAATGGGACAAATAATTACTGAGAGAAGAAACCGCATCAGTCCCTCGAAAGTGAGGCAGCTTGCATTTCTGAATGCAAATCTCTCATAAAAGAAAAACATGGTCAGCATTGCTGTGTGCTGCTGGTTATAACATGGCAATAAGGAAGAGAGAGAAAAGAGGGAGCAGTTTAATGTTTTAAGTGGGATGCTGCAGTTTTGCACATTATTTATTTTTCTTTGATATGGTGCAATATTCTATTATGCTCTTCAGATTGTATTCGTTTTGAATGGTTAGATTTATATGCACTTTGTTTATATACATTAAAAAGTTATACTTTAAATGCAAATGTTTAATAACATCCTTTTTCTTAACAAACCAATGCATTTTTAAATACATTGTGGTTAAGGTAGAGTATGATTTCATTAAATAATTTTATTAGAATTGTTTTAACACCTATCATAGTCAAACTATCGCAAACTGTTTGACTTGAAAAAATACAAAACATGTTTTTCTTAGAGAGACGATTGGGAGCCAAAAGAGCCGGTTCTTTTTGGTGAGCTGAAAATGAGCTGAAAAGAGACGGAATGAGCCATCACCAAGAACTGACACCGTGGGGTGCACGTCTTCCCACTGGACTGCAGGAACACCCTTTCTATTCACAGTGACAGTCATGTCTCACACTGTAGCCTACAGAACAGAATACCCCCCCCACCCCACCCCACCCCAGATTCTCTCGTCTGCAGCTCCCTAGACTCCCAGTCAGATTGCTGATCAATCATCACCGGTGCATGGATCCATTTATGAGTTTCGCACCATTTGGCAGCAACTCCATGGCACATGCCACTGAAGGAAAACGGAGAGGACAGAGAAGATGAAATGGAAGAAAAGTTGCGGGGAACTCAGTGCTGTCACCATCCCAGCAGTGTCTCCTATGACAGGCTCATCTCACCACAGGCGTGAAAGGCCAAGACACAGAGAGAGCGAGAGAGAGAGAGAAAGGAAGGAAGGAAGAGAGAGTCTGACAGTGTCCCAAAAACTTCAGATAGTCTTAATAATTTATATATTTTTTTTTTTGCGCACTTCTCTTCAGTCTCGTCTCAGTGGAGCAGATGTGGAGAGATGGAACAATATGGATAGAGACGGAATGAGATATCCGCTGGACTTTATTTGAACATAATGGAAGTGCTTGGCGAAGTCAGGGGAGGTGGATCAGATTACTCGGAGCCGTGTGACTTAAACAACTCTTGCCCCAAGGCTTCTTCCAACGATTCTGTGCTGCTGTACAGGCCACCAGGGAGATAAGGTAGAATGCCTCCACATTCTGTTGTTTGTACACTGCACTGCTACCCGTTGTGGTGCACTGCACTGCATAGTCAGAACAAAGAACAGAGAAGCAAATGTAGAATGAAGCTCGAGCACAGAAGTGCGAGAGTAGAAGGTTACAAAACCTAAAACCCTGGCCTTTGTCCGATAATTTTTAAAGACCACTTCAGATTTGAATTGATCACCGAGGGATTACTTACAGTATAGGATGCCTCTTTTCTGCCAGCGACTTCTCTGCACTTAATCCCAAGTTATTTTTTGCACTTTTTATTTTATTTTTGCCTTTCACTGTAAATCCAGGTCAGTTGGTCCTCAATTGACCAAAGCTGGTTAAATAAAGTGAAGAAGAAAGAATGTATGAAAGTTGAGGTTAAAGGCTAAAGTGAGAATCTGTTTTTTTTTTTTTTTTGGTATCCAGGGCCATATGAAGCAACACCAAGCTTTTAATGAGGACAGGAGCATGGTGACTTCCCTTTCATCGACATCCACACGGGTCTTTGGTCGGGGATCAATTGGAGGAGACAGAATGTCTTTCTCCATCCTCACAGTCACCTACAGATGTCGGATTTTAATTTGACCCCTTTCGTTGCAGGAGGAAAATAATCCTGCAGCAGGAGGATTTGAATAGCTGAATCATTATTTAGAATCGTCGCTAGGGGGGCAGCTGGAAGCGGTGTTGGATACAATGCACACCGTACCTACATTGTACCTCATGTAGGCTACATGCGATATGGTGACCAAGCCTAGGCCTACATTAGGCACAGAAATGAATTGCACTCATTTGAATGTTTTCAAAAAGTATCTCAGCTGAATGCTTTCGAAAAGTGTCTCAGCTGAACAAAATCTTCTTTGGATAGGCTCAAATGGATAAACATATTGACAGCTTTATAAAATAACATTTTTGGGAATGAGGCCCTTTATCTACTTTCCCCAGAGTCAGAAGAACTCGTGGATACCTTTATGTCCTGGCGTGCAGTTTTGATTTAGAATGGCTCGTTATCAAATGGGCTGGAACAGGGGCAGGGGAAAGAAGACATGTTATCCGTATGCACTCAAATAGCAAATAGAGGTTGTTTCCCTGCTGTTAGTTTTTCAATCAAGCCAGCCGGGTAAACTACTAATGGTTTTATGGTGGTGCAATGCTTAATATTACCAGCTGAGAAATAAATATAGTAGCAGGCTGGGATCCTCCTCTTTTTAGCGGCATGCAGAAATGTCTGGGCTTATAAGAACACTTATTTCAAACCACCGTTTGAGGAGCATGCAGCCTCTCGCTGCGCAACAGGTGATATTCCGCCCAAACTTTGTATGCCCTGGGCCTCCAGAGTGGCGCAGCGGTCTAAGGCACTGCATCACACTACACACCCGGGTTAGATCGCATGCTGTGTCACAGCCGGCCGTGACAGGGAGACCCATGAGGCGGTGCGCAATTGGAAATTGGTGCCTGCAAGCTGACTTCGGTTGCCAGCTGAACAGTGTTTTCTCTGACGCATTGGTGCGGCTGGCTTCCGGGTTAAGCGAGCAGTGTGTCAAGCAAGCAGGCTATTCAAAATCAAATACAAATTCACCATAATTGCACGCTAACTACGTAAGGCGCTGTGCTCAATCAGTGAACCAACAGCATCGCCTAGGCCTGCCGATAGACAACGTTCTCTCCCAGACTCATGGATAGAACGTTAGGAGAGAAGCAGAAGGTGACCAGTCCATCCAGTATGAATAATAATACAGTCTAGACTCAAAGGCCATTACTACAATTTGTTTTGAAGAGGAATTTCACCCTGGCTCTGCCACAGCATATAGTCATTGCTATATTAACAAGGTTATGTTTTTTTTGTCATAAACATCAATATTATCCAAACCACAAGCTAGAACAAGCACATTTTCATTTCCCTGGTAGAATCAGGGAGTTTTGACTCCCTGTGTATTCGTCTGCTGACAGCGAAACAACAAAGTCCAGAATCCATCCTGCTAGATACATTGGACGTGCCCACAAACTTGGTAAATGGCAATGTTACTTCGAATGACCCAATACACAGTAATCTAAACTTCTCTAGGCAATTTTTGGGAAAACGTTTTTCACCAATGTTTGTCACCATGCCCGAGTGCTGTTCTGTCTGACTGTGCTAATTACAAAGAAGCGCGAAAATTAGTTATCTTTCACTGTTCTACCTGCATGAGATTTACCCCAATTCTGCCAGTGGTTTGCGATTATCAACAATGATGCTTATGGTGACCTGTCACGTTCTGACCTTTATTTCCTTTGTTTTGTCTTTATTTAGTATGGTCAGTGCGTGAGTTGGGGTGGGCAGTCTATGTTTGGTTTCTGTTTCGGCCTAGTATGGTTCTCAATCACAGGCAGGTGTCGTTGCTTGTCTCTGATTGAGAATCATACTTAGGTAGCCTGGGTTTCACTGTTGGTTTGTGGGTGTTTATTTTCAGTCTTTGTGTGTTTGCACCAGACAGAACTGTTTCGGTTGTTTCTTTGTTATTTTTGTTATTCAGTTTTGAGTATTATTAAAAACCATGAACACTTACCACGCTGCACCTTGGTCCTCACCTTCTTCCACCGACGACAGCCGATTATCAGAGGAATTTTCAGGCTGAACGGATGGGGAATCTATTTCGACAACAGCTGAGTAGTAGTGATACCATAGTTTTCTACCTCTTGTGTTCTCCCTTTCTCCGTCCGTTTGAATTAAGAAAACGCCCCGTTATTAAAATAAATACTTTTTTACTCCATGAAGTACAGTAATCCACAGTGTACGCCGGAATCTTATCTATTTCACGTTTTGCCTGCCATCTGTAAACTGTACGTGTCTTAATGACCTTTCCATAGGTGCATGTTCATTAATTGTTTATGGGTCATTGAAGCACGGGAAACAGTGTTTAAACCCTTTACAATGAAGATCTGAAGCTATTTAGATTTGACAAATTATCTTTGAAAGACAGGGTCCTGAAAAAGGGACATTTCTTTTTTTTGCTGAGTTCATATAAAGTGTAATATTGAGATGCATACTCAAAATGGAATACATTTTAACCCTATATCTGACATGGCACAGGTGTTCTTCGTTTTTTAAGCTCATAATCATGTGTGTGAGGTGTATACTTTTTTGTTTCAAAGTATGATTTGTTTAAGACTACCAAAAATCACTCTGTGTGACCATGATTTAGCCCACGGCAGTAATTCATCTTCACCTGTCTATTCCATTGTGTTTGGTTTGGAAACAACATCCACTCAGTTTCAACCTGTTGTTGAACTTCTTTCAAAAAAATGTATCACAGTGAGGTCAAAGCTTTAAAAGCGTGACACTGTTTTGATGAGAAGTGTTTGCTGTGATTTTCGATTTCATTTGCATTGGATGTCAGAGTGGTTATAGGGACAATAGAGCTCGGAGTACCAGGCCATTAGCGACCTAACGGTCGTTAGAGAGTTGGGTTTACCAAAGCATGTCCAGAGTGCATAAGAGGAGATTACCATGACTCCAGTCACGTGGAATTTGTTTGCTGTCATGACTGTCGGCGTGGAGGTAATATTGTCACCGCAACAGCCCTATTGTGTGAGTGCGCATTTGTGTCTGCCCTGTGTGTGTGCGAGTGAACATTCGGGGGTTGCACATAGGTTTGTGGGTGTCTATCTCATACTTTGCAGATGGATGGGGGAGAAACAGAGATTGCGAAAGTTCTGAGAGACACAGAACAGTTGGAGGAAACTGCAAAATACAGATTAGAGAAAGACTGACAGAGAGAGAACAACAAAAATGCACCCGTGCACTAAAAGCTAACCACTAACACTTCGTCAAATCCTTTTCATGAAGGCATCTCTAACACATGGTGGAGGAATTGCATTGCCCACATTGCCCAACATGCTATTTCCACATGTGAAACTGGTTCATTTTCAGCAACAGCCAAAGATGAGCTTTATCATGACCCCATTCAGAGGGCTTATCAATAAATCCTGGCTTCAAAAGAGAGAGGGTGAACAGAGCGGGCCAGAGAAATCTCCTCAAATAACTGTCGAGCACACAGAGAAACCAATGTCTTAATAAGACTGCTTATCACAGGAGAGAGACATAATTAGGAACAAGAATGGAACTCGCTTCAACATCAAATTAACTCAGAATGGATTTTTTTAAACCAAAATGGGAAAAAAATTAACTTTTTCGACAGAGTAATCATGAAACTATGAATCCTAGGCACTCGCTTGGACAGAGTCTAGAATTGATAGGAGGGACCTGGAGATACAGTAACCTTCTCCCCTTACCTTGCGTCCTTAAATCTTACTCAAAGAAGTGGAACTATTATCAATGCTTAGTTAAGCATGGCCAACATTACAGAAACATTAAAAAACCCATCAATGAATAACATACCCACACAGTTTCTGACAATCATCAAGAGATCTGAGGACGGCTTATTTGAGGGAATCATGTTGCGTTTAGGAATCACAACCCCAGAAAAAGCTTGCATGAACCAACCATCAATGCCCTCGATTCCCCTCATTGTTCTGTCGTTTCCAATTGCAAATGAGTCTTCCTCATTGTTCCCCACAATCATACAGCTAAACTTTTGTTTGTTTGCAATGAAGCATGGATTAATATTCATATGTACAGTGTCTTGCGAAAGTATTCACCCAGGTAGGTTTGTTGTGGTGCCATATTCTTTCCATTTTTTAATAATGGATTTAATGGTTCTCCGTGGGATGTTCAAAGTTTCTGATATTTTTTTATAACCCAATCCTGATCTGTACTTTGTCCCTGACCTGTTTAAAGAGCTCCTTGGTCTTCATAGTGCCACTTGCTTGGTGGTGCCCCTTGCTTAGTGGTGTTGCAGACTCTGGGGTATTTCAGAACAGGTGTAGATATACTGAGATCATGTGACAAATCATGTGACACTTAGATT
The DNA here is from genome assembly GCF_013265735.2 of Oncorhynchus mykiss. Lineage (NCBI taxonomy): Eukaryota > Metazoa > Chordata > Actinopteri > Salmoniformes > Salmonidae > Oncorhynchus > Oncorhynchus mykiss. Next base: position 38,512,748 of record NC_048573.1, read on the forward strand.
GCACACAGGATGACTTTATTTAACTAATTATGTAACTTCTGAAGGTAATTGGTTGCACCAGATCTTAATTTAGGGGCGTCATTGCCCCTTTGCTATGAATGCATGCACCACTTTTCCGTTTTGTATTTTTTCAATTTCACTTCACCAATTTGGACTACTTTGTGTATGTACATTACATGAAATTCAAATAAAAATCCATTTAAATTACAGGTTGTAATGCAACAAAATAGGAAAAAACGCCAAGGTAGATGAATATTTTTGCAAGGCACTGTAACTACCACATAAGCAAATTCACTTTGAAGCCTGCCTCTGTATCCAGAAGGCTGGTATGTAGTAATCGTTTTGCTTTCTCATTTGGATGTACTGTAGCTCCTTAGATGAAAGGTAAGGTGTCTGCTTGTCAGAAGGAATTTCAAGCAGGAGACAAACTGATTAAATGGAAAATATACGGTGTCTGTAAATCTGCCTCATTGTGAACAGGTGTTTCTGCTGAATGTGATTGATAAAAGGAAACTGTTAAAGTTTACTGTACTTAGTGTAGTGTTTAATATACAGTATACCCATGCTGGAGGATATGCAGTACATTAAACACATAACCTTAGGGGGTTAAGGCTGATTCTGACTCTAAATAAGGATGTCTTTAATGATTTCAGCCAGTGTGACATACAGTATATTCCACATTCCAAGTGGACAATGAAATAGTATTATGATTACAAATGATGGTTGTCATCTGATCTTTATATTTGTTAAATGAACACTTACAGGCACTTATTAATCTTGAAAATATATTTTTTTAAATATTACAAAATGATTACCAAAACTTAGCCTTAGTCCTCTCCTTGTTGAGACCCAAAATGTGTTTTTGACTTTGTATATTTATATTCTAAGGCTCTCCTTGAAAAACTTTCACTACTCCTGAGACCTCAGACCATCAGAGAAGGAGACATGTGAGGTCAAAGATGCACACAGAGGAGCAGCTGTCTGATTGGCTACTTATCACCATGACATCTGGGCATTCCACTAAACAACGGCACTGTCAAGTCGATGTCTCGTCTACAGACTCCGGAAACGATACATACGAGGGGAGGAACCCAAAATAATACCACTATTTGAGGTTGTTTTTCATTCTCAAATCATGGGCCACGTCTCCTCAGATATTTCCTTCACTCATTCATTGAGGTGTTTATTTATTTATGGCTCATGGCTAACCAACCAACAAGAGACGTCCCATCAGCCTCGTGGGTCCGCCTGTCACATTTACATATTTCTAATAGCTCATAACTCACACAGTCCTCGCTTGTCACCTCCCATCAAAAAGATGCAATGCTTCCTCTGACATCCATCAACTTTCCCTTCGAACTCCCTGGATTTGTGTCCCCATAACCCTGTTCCTCTTTTTCTTTAGCTCATCCCCATCTTTCAGACTGATGAATAGTGTACCAAATATCCTGATATCATCATTGGCTACCGTGCTATTTAAAGTCCTTCATAACCTCTGAGAAAGATGCATCCCTCTGAGTTAAAGATCATTCCTTGCAATAGATTAGAAATCAAACGGAGACAAGCCGGAGCAGAGGCACAGAGATGAGGTAGAGATACGGGTGGATATGAGAAAGCTGCTTGATAATAATGTCTGTGAATGTCAGGTGTATGAGTATGTGTGATTTGGCCTCACCCCAATGCAACAGTCTAAGCTGTTTATCAACCATGCCATGTACGGTAATGGCAGAGGAATTCTACAAACAGCGATGACGACGATTAAAACAACAACAGGTTATGTGTTTCTAATGAACACAATCATCCCACTGGGTACCTACATGCAAGGGGGCAGAGGAAGGACGAAACATAGGACATAGTTGAGGGAGAGAGATGGAGAGAAAAGGATGAGAAGACACCGGATGAGAATTAATAGAGAAAGGGAGGCAGCATGAGTAAAAGAGACAGAATACAATGTTAAAACCTCAGTTGAGATGAAATTGCTTCACCTACTAGGCTGATGTATGAGATAATCTCTCCCTCTCAATTCCATTTCAATTCAATTGAAGGGTTTTCTTGGCATGGGAAACATGTTAACATTGCCAAAGCAAGCAAATTAGATAATAAACAAAAGTGAAATAAACAAAACAAATGAACAGTAAACGTTACACTCAAAAAAGTTCCAAAAGATTAAAGACATTACAAATGTCATTATGTGCAAACAGCACAAAAGGGAAAATAAATAAACATAAATATGGGTTGTATTTACAGTGGTGTTTGTTCTTCACTGGTTGCCCTTTTCTTGTGGCTACGGGTCACACATTGTCACGTTCTGACCTTAGTTCCTTTGTTATGTCTTTGTTTAAAGTGTGGTCAGGGCGTGAGTTGGGTGGGTTGTCTATGTTCTTTTTTCTATAATTTTTGGATTTTCTGTGTTTGGCCTGGTATGGTTCTCAATCAGAGGCAGCTGTCAATCGTTGTCCCTGATTGAGAATCATTCTTAGGTAGCCTGGTTTCACTTTTGAGTTGTGGGTGTTTATTTTCTGTTCTGTGTTTTGTTGCACCGTTCAGGACTGTTCGTTTGTCGTGTATTGTTTTTGTTTCAGTTTCTTTATTAAATTACAATGAATACTTACCACGCTGCACCATGGTCCTCTCTTTCTCCCGACGACAACCGTTACACACATCTTGCTGCTGTCATGGCACACTGTGGTATTTCCCCCAATAGTGTTTACCTGTATACTGTGTTTACCTGTTATATCCCTTTCATAGTTAGTTTTTTTGTGCATATATAGAGTGCATATATTCGGATGACATTTTGTGACGTTTTTTTGTTCATTCTTTTGGACATTTCGGGCATACATAATTTTTTGGGAGGCTAGCCGAAGTAGGTAGCTAAAGTCTACGCCCTTTCATCGGTGATTGGTCTACAGTTGGGATTCTTCCATACAGCCCCACAGTGACGGTGTCATAATACCCATAAAACCTAGCGGTCAAACAGGGATTTTTTTCATTCCACCACTAATTTTTCCAATAGGGGATTTTAGAAACACATAATAAGGGCTGTGTTTCGTGTAGGCTTACCCCGGTGGGACGTTTTGATAACCTCGTAAACTTCTCTCGGATAAGGTTTTATCAGTATATTAATCTCAGCATTCAAGGCACAGTTAAACTGCATAACAATGGTGGCAAAATGTTCTAATAAACGAGCCAACTAGACAAGATGACCACGAGCAGCACTCACCTCAATTTAGCTAACCACTATCCAAACGGAGATTCAGTGGAAGAAAAAAAAACGGACACTGATTAATTTATCAAGACGATTCCCCCGTGCTTGTCTCAAAGCAGCGCCATGGTACTGTCCCCAATCAAAATGATGCTCATATTATCACCTAGTTGACCACACCTAGTTGACCAAAATGTATTACAAAGATTGGATGACTTTGGGAGTTTCAGTAAACAACATGCCTTAAATTGAATTAGCCTACTTTATACCAATATTTGAGTCCTTCAGTGATATTTATTCCCACAGTAATTACTGATGGATTTATGCAGTTGTAGTTAAGGAAACGGTGCCTGATTAGTGGTGGGCTATGCGAAGACATGGGAGAAGTGACATGTCTGGCAAAGTTTAGAACTGTGGTGGGGGGGGGGGTTAACTGGCGCTGCCTAGCAACCATCAAGAGCGAGCATAGTGCGTGCCAATTGCCACCTCAGCATTACGTCTACGTTTCATACTAATGGCGTCAGCGTGCTTAAGTTCGGGGCTCGGTTAGGCGGACACAAGTGTGCTCGCATATTTCCTTAATAGACATTTGCTTGAAAAATTTGGAGAGAAAAAAAATAGCCAGTATACACTCAATTGTCAGAATTTGTCTAAGATACTGTAACTCAAGCAATCTGTCATTCGTTTTGACGTTTTTTTGCAGAGGAGATCTTAGTTGCTCGTAGTTGGATCTTAGTTGGCTAAGATGTTTTGTTTCACAGAATCTCCGCCTGTAGCTATAGGCTATTTGGTTAGTTCTCTGGCTGGACAAATACGTGGAGGTGGTATAGCATATCTATTTGTTTTGCTCATCTATGACTGATCAGGATCATTTAGCATGCAATAATGTAGCCTAAATCAAGCGTAGGCCTATTATTTTTGCTTGATCTCATATAGGCAACTCCAAAAGGTGGTTATGAAATACGAACACGAGACTCCCATGCTTTTGAAAATAGGATTACCATTATTTTCTACCGCTGCCAGAATGAATATACTCTCAATGCAAGACCTTACGCCTGCTCCCTAACAAAGTGGAGTGAGGGTATGAAAGAGATGGAACGTGGAACAAAAAAAAGCATGGGCTTGAACTCTGTTTTACAATGTCCCTTCTTTTATATTACAGCGCTTTCGCGTGTCACAGTGTCACATTCTGTGTATTTTATTCTGTCATGTTCCTTTATATTCTTACTGCAAAATGTACTGTAAGTGTGTTGACTGTTATCCGGGTAGGTGTGTCTTGTCTGTTATAATGAGCAAATAAAATTCACTATTGATTTCATGAATATGGATGTAACATAATGAAACTCAAAATATACCATTCCATTTGATTTAAAATACATTTTTATCATGTTATGTTTCTTAGGACCTTCCCAAATTAATTAATAAGGGCTTTATTTTTGATCGGGTATATTCAATGGATTTTATTAAAATAGACTCCCGCCCACATCTGCTCACCACTACTACCACTCCTCACCGGCATGCCGGCATGCGCACGGGAGGTATAAAATGCAAATGCAGGCAATAATGTGATAAAAATAGAACTGATTGTAAGGGGGTCATACACTACCAGATCTCACAGTTTAACGTCAGAATTAGACATTCATCCATGTCTCTCAAATGTTAAATTTAGAAGTTGTTCGAAACGTACAATGTTGAAGTGTTTAAGTTTAGGCATTAACTCCACATTTTTAAGATTAGTGTTAAGTTCAGGCATTAGCTCCAAATTCTTAAAGTTCGGCATTAACTCCAAATGGTTAAGTCAAGGGTTAAGGTTTGGGATAGGCTCAAAACAAAAATATCTGAAACAACTTTCAATCGCTGGATTTGAACTTTCAACCTTTGGAGTCAGAGGCAGATGCTTAGCAAACTGAAACCTACTTGAAGGTAACAGCTCTCACTGTTGCCCCCTAGTGGCCGGTTCCAGGTCATCTCCCGACATCATCAAACATGGATGGACGTCGAATACTGACTTGTACCACAGGTGACCTGGCTGCATGTAAACACTGCCCAGGCAAAATCCTATACATCCTATGTGAAAGCAGTATTTGACTTATCAAGCCATATGAGAGGCAAGCTGTCTCCTTTCCGTGCTAAAGTCTGTGTGATGGATGGCCCTCTATTCCTCATATTTACACCATTGTCCTTTTCAGATGATGCTATTCATTATTTTGATGAGGACGCACGCCTACTCACACACGCCCACTCATACACTTGCACAGTCGCACACACACACACACACACACACACACACACACACACACACACACACACACACACACACACACACACACACACACACACACACACACACACACATTTTTACCACACCCTATATATAGGGGGTACCAGCAAACCAAAGCCCTAATGTGTATGGTGTATGCAGACCTGCCACCCTCGCTCTCACACTTTGGCTGGCCTGTTGCCATGTATATTCCCCACTTCCGCCTCCAGTCCAGAGGCTAAAACATACTTTTAACAGCCAAATTAATCCGGGAGGGAACAGCTTCTTGCCAGCTTTGATGTCCAGTCATTATTTACGACCCCTGATTGAGGCAAGAAGAAGCGCCAGCCGCTAGAGCCAGGTTACAGCAGCATCAGCGTTAAAGGCACAGTAGTGGCTGCTTCTGAAACATTGGGCAATCAGAGAGCAGCTGAATATGCAGGAAAATCAACCTTTAAGTGTTGATTAATTAATCATGTAAGTCACCCTGTAAGTGTTAATTAATTACAAATTATATGAGTTAAATAGAGAAGCCCTTCAGGTCATTTTCCCTCCACTTTATCACGAGCCACACGGGTGTTCTCTTTTTCAGGGTGGCGTCAAATAACACAAACTGTAGCTGTGTGTGCGTGTGTGTTTGCGTGTGTTGTTTGTGTGTGTGTGTCTCTCTGTGTGAGTGCACGTATGTGTGTGTGTGCTTAAGCATGTGTGCCTGTGTGTGTGTGTGTGTGTGTCTCTCTGTGTGGGTGCACGTATGTGTGTGTGTGCTGAAGCATGTGTGCCTGTGTGTGTGTGCGTGCACATGTGTGTGTGAGTGGGCGTGTGTGACCTTATCAGAACAATGAATAGCTTCCACTGAAGAAGACAATGGGTGTAAATATGAGGTTTAATCATCACAGTGTAGCAGGAATAGAGGGTCATACATCACACAGATTTTAGCATGGACAGGACACAGCCTGTCTCTCACATGGCTTGGCAAGTCTAACAGAACTGAATTGTTTTATGACATTTTGCAGGTATCCTATGGAGTGCATTTGTTGTCATGACTCAACAAAGCACAGCACAGATTGAAGGGTTAACTTCCTGCTTTGACATCCTGGCTTTGGCCTAGTGCGAAAACATACGGGTTAAGACAACATCATCACAAATTTGGCATCAGCGTCGTTGCCACTAGCATAGCTGGTCCCATTGTTGCAAAGAATTATGGGATATTATAATCCCGATGTCTTAACCTTTGTCAGCTTTAACCTAGGCATGGGTACACTCAAAATGGCTGCCAATCCACCCATTACGCCATCATTGACTTGAATAGGGACGACAGTTCTATTCATTTTATTTTTGTGTTTACAGCACCTCTGTCCACCACCTGGGGATATAATAACTATTTCACACAGGATTCACGGTAGGATTCACGGTAGGATTCATGGTATGCTGCCTGTAAAAAAAAAAGGGGCAATGTTTATATGATGATTTTTTTTTTACCTCTTTCTTGTCAGCATTCGTTATTTATACATCTGTTTGTGTTTTTTTTAAATGTTTTTTTTATCAGCTTTTTGTTTTTTGAATTGAGTTGTCGATTGGATACAGTATATCTGGTTGTTTTTACCCAGAGAGTTGCAGGACTGATTGCAGGTTGCCCTGTTTGGTCTGGCCAGCTGGCTAGTTACAATGTTTGCATTTAAAAGAAAAATCTCAGCATCAGCTGCTTTTTGATCAAGGAGGCCTGACTGCATAATGTAAATGGCAGAGAGCTCGTAGTGAGGATGACTACTTCTCTGGACTGATGTGTGGTGGGATTGTTTTTTTGCACTGTAGCAGCAGCAGAGGCATCACCCAAGTTGGTGCTACACGCTAGTTGTGGAGGAGTACGAAGTCCAGGCTAAAGAAAGGCTGAGCTGAGAACGACATCAGGGCCAGTAAAGCCAAATCCATCACCAAAACCTGGCATCACAGGCTACAGATCGAGAGGCTGAAGATAACGTCAGAGCCAGCAAGCCAACCGCGAAACCATCATCTGGCATCCACTGCATCATCATCATCTGGCATCACCATCATCAAACCATCATCTAGCTCAGTTTAGGAGTCTGAGATTGCTGATCTACTGAGGGAGTCCTGCTCAAAGGTCTAAGCTATGACAATGTCATCCTGTTCTTTTTTAAAAATGTGTTATACGGTGACTTCAGAAACTATTCACACCCCTGGACTTTTTCCACATTTTGTTGTGTTACATACAGCCTGTATTTAAAATGGATTACATTTAGATGTTTTGGTCACTGGCCTACACACAATACCCCATAATGTCAAAGTGGAATGATGTTTTTCAAATATTTTTCAAAACGATGCTTGAAGAAATGGAATGGAGCTAAGCACAGCCAAAGTCCTAGAGGCAAACCGGGTTCAGTCTGCTTTCCACCAGACACTGGGAGATTCACCTTTCACCTTTCAGCAGGACAATAACCTAAAACACAAGGCCAAATCTACACTGGGGTTGCTAACCAAGAAGACAGTGAAGATTTTTGAAAATAAATAAGGGGCAAATATTGTACAATCCAGGTGTGCAAAGATTGAAGAGACTTACCCAGAATGACTCAAAGCTGTAATCACTACCAAAGGGGATTCTAACAAGTATTGACTCAGGGATGTGACTACTTAGAGAGTGAACGTTATATATAGGAAGGGTTACATAGAGAAAATGGACTGCTCTGAAATGGAAATGGATGGCTCTCCCTTCAGCAAAATACAGCGCATTCAGAAGGTATTCAGAACCCTTTCCTATTTTTGCTTTGTCATTATCGTGTGTAGATTGATGAAGCCATTTTGAATAGGGCTGTAATGGAAGAAAATGTGGAAAAAGTCAATAAAATTCCATTATAGTAGTAATTAGCAAGCTATCAAATTTCAGGCTCAACAGAACATACGCTATAGGTTAGTCCGCGCGCAATATAGTGAATTTTTCAATTCTACTTTAGGCCTAATGAAACATTCTGGAAGAAGCTTTTGACTCTTCTCCTGAACTGCCACTGTAGGCCTGCACAGCAGAGCCATTGGTTTGGCAGCACAGAAAAACATTTTGATCAGCAAAAGCAGAGCAGGGGCTCAGGGATGGAATATCCATTGCAGTGTGTAATGCAGCCTAGTTTTATTTACATCATCCCAACAGCTAACTTAGAAATATAACTTTGCTCTGTGCTAGGCTATGGATCATTTGATTGAGACTACACTAAATAGCACTTGATATTGCGCACCCAGCGAAGAATCAGAGATAAGAGCCGGCATCGGGCACACGTCAATATATAGCCTAATAAGCAACTAATTTTAAAAAATGTCATAAATAACAAATTACATGACCCTCCCCTGGACTAGATTTAAAATAATACTAAACCCTCCCCTTGACTGAAATTGAAAAAGCATGACCCTCCCCATTTCCCTCCAGGTAACCATTCTGTACATTTTGGTCCTCCCTTATGTAAATTAGATATTTGTGTATTCAATAAATGTGCAAAAAATTCTAAAAACATGTTTTCACTTTTTCATTATGGGGTATTGTGTGTAGATTTGTGAGAAAATAAATGTAGAATATGAACACTTTCTGAAGGCAATGCATGTATAACCCAATGCCTAATAAGCTAGGTCTACCGTGCAGCCAGGCCTACTGTGTTAATAACTTATAATGGCGCCGGAGGGGATGGCTGCCGTTTTACGGGCTCCTAACAAACTGTGATATTTAGTTAGTTTTGTCGCATTGTTAGTAGCACATTTTGTACATGCTGTTGCTGCTACCATCTCTTATGACCGAAAATAGCTTCTGGACATCAAAACAACAATTACTTACCTCGAACTGGACAAAGATTTATTCTTTAATGAGTTTGACACAAAGGTATATACTCCTTTGTTGAGACAAGGCCCAAATGCCTGTCATCCGTGTGAAGAAAAGACGGAAAAAAAAGGGGGGAGGAGGACAGGGAGCCTTGTAAGAATTTACCGACGAGTAAGTAAACCACCTCTACCTTCCGTATTATTGGCCAACATGCAATCATCAGAAAACAAACTAGAAGATTGACGATTAAGACTATCCTACCAATGGGATACTAAAACTGTAATATCTTGTGTTTCACCGAGACGAGGCTAAACGACGACACAGATAATATAGAGCTAGCTGGCTTCTCCGTGCATCGGCAGGACAGAGCAGCTAGGTCTGGAAAGACGACAGGCTGGAGTGTGTGTCTATTTGTCAATAACTGCTGGAGCGCGATGTCTAATATTAAAGATGTCGAGAGAAATTGCTAGCCTGAGGTAGAATACCTCATGATAAGCTGTAGACCACACTATTGACCAAGAGAGTTCTCATCTGTATTATTCATAGCCATCTATTTACCACCACAAACCAATGCTGGCACTAAGACAGCACTCAACGAGCTGTATAAGGGCATAAGCAAACAAGAAAATGTTCATCCAGAAGCGGCAATCCTAGTGGCCAGGAACTTTAATGCTGGCAAACTTAAATCCGTTTTACCTCATTTCTACCAGCATATCACATGTGGAACCATGTCACATGTGCAGCTAACCACCTTTACTCCACACACAGAGAAGCATACAAAGCTCTCCCTCGCCCTCCATTGTGCAAATCTGACCATAATTCTATCCTCCCGATTCCTGCTTACAAGCAAAAACTAAAGGAGGAAGTACCAGTGACTCGCTCAAAACGGAAGTCGTCAGATGACGTGGATGCTACGCCACAGGACTGTTTTGCTAGCACAGGCTGGAATATGTTCCGGGATTCATTCCAATGGCATTAAGGATTATACCACCTCATCAATAAGTTTGTCAACAAAGTCGTCCCCACAGTGACCGTACGTACATATCCCAACCAGAAGCCATCGATTACAGGCAACACCGGGCTAAAGGCTAGAGCTGCCGCTTTCAAGGAGCGGCATACTAATCTGGACACTTATAAGAAATGCTCTCAGATGAACCATCAAACAGGCAAAGCGTCAATACTGGAATAAGATTGAATCCATCTACACTGGCTCTGACGCTCATCGGATGTGGCAGGGCATGCAAACTATTACGGACTACAAAGACAACCCAGCCACGAGTTGTCCAGTGACACAAGCCTACCAGATGAGCTAAATGCCTTATATGCTTGCTTGGAGGCAAGCAACACTGAAGCATGCATGAGAGCACCAGCTGTTCCGGACGACTGTGTGACCCTCTCCATAGACATTTGTACATTTGAATATTCACAAAGCCGCGGTGCCAGACAGATTACCAGGAAATGTAGTCAAAGCATGCACAGACCAATTGGCAAGTGTCTTCAGTGACATTTTCAACCTCTACCTGACTGAGTCTGTACCTACATGTTTCAAACAGACCACCATAGTCCCTGTGCCCAAGAAAGAAAAGGTAACCTGCCTAAATAATTACCGCCCCGTAGCACTCACGTTGGTAGCCATGAAATGAACGCTCACATCAACACCATTATACTGGAAACCCTAGACCCACTCCAATTCGCATACTGCCCCAACAGATCCACAGATGATGCAATCTCAATTGCACTCCACACTGCCCTTTCCCACCTGGACAAAAGCAACACCTATGTGAGAATGCTGTTAATTGATTACAGCTCAGCGTTCCACACCGTCTGCAACTGGATCCTGGACTTCCTGACGGGCCGCCCCTCAGGTGGTAAGGGTAGGCTACAACACATCTGCCACGCTGATCCTCAACACTGGGGGCCCCCTGTTCACCCAAGACTGTATGACCAAACACGACTCCAACACCATCATTAAGTTTGCTGATGACACAACAGGCCTGATCACCGACAGCAATGAGACAGCCTATAGGGAGGAGGTCAGAGAACTGGCATTGTGGTGCCGGGTCAACAAACTCTCCCCCAATGTGAGCAAGACAAAGTAGCTGATTGTGGGCTATAGGAAAGAGGAGGGCCGAACAGACCCCCATTAACATTGACGGGACAGAAGAGGAGCTGGTTGAGAGTTTCAAGTTTCTTGGTGTCCACATCACCGATGAACTATTATGGTCCAAACACACCAAGACAGTTGTGAAGAGGTTACAACAACACCTTTTCCCCTTCAGGAGACTGAAAAGATTTATCATGGGTCCCCAAATCCTCAAAAAGTTTGACAGCTTCACCATCGAGAGCATCCTGCTTAGTATTTGACCGCAAGGCACTACAGAGGGTAGTAAGTACAGCCCAGTACATCACTGGGGCCAAGCTTCCTAACATTCAGGACCTATACACTAGGAGATGTCAGAGGAAGGCCCAAAATATTGTAAAAGACTCCAGTCACCCAAGTCATAGACTGTTCTCTCTGCTACCGCACGGCAAGCGGTACCTGAATGGCAGGTCTAGGACCAAAAGGCTCCTTAACAGCTTCTACCCCCAAGCCATAAGACTGCTGAACAATTCATCAAATGGCCATCCAGACTATTTGCATTGACACCTCCCCTTTGACACCCAAACACTGCTTTTTTTTTTACACTGCTGCTACTCGCTGTTTATTATCTATGCACAGCCACTTTACAAATTAACTCGACTAACCTGTACCCTGGCACATTGACACGATACCGGTACCACCTTTTATATTTTACATAGCCTTGTTATTGTCATGCAATTTTATTGTGTTACCTTTTGATTTGATTAGATTTTTTTACTTTAGTTTATTTAGTAAATATTTTCTTAATTCTATTTCTTGAACTGCATTGTTGGTTAAGGGTTTGTAAGTAAGCATTTCACGGTAAGGTCTACTACACATGTTGTTTTGCATGTGACAAATAACATTGATTTGATTCGACTTTGATTTGGTATACGTTTAGATATATTTTATTCATTTATTTAAGAGGACCACAATGCAAATACGTTTTTTCAAACTTTTATTGTGTCATCCTCAATGATTTTAAATGCATTATCCACATACCTGGTTGTATTGTGTTTGAAATTTTGGTTCTTTACATTCATAACAGTAAGTTAGCTACTATTTTTTTTATCTCATTGTACTTGTAAATAATTAGTAAGTAATCAACTAGTAATGTGTTAATTGTCCTCTTATGATGAATAAAACGTTTACTACAGTTAAACTCAAAACATTGTCAGATATGTTCTGGTAATTATGAGCTGGCTAGCCAGCTAGATAGCTAGGTAACAGGCTTGCAAATGAACCAAATTTGACATTGTCTAGAAAGTTGCTTTTAGTTGCCTGGTTTTCTGGATTACATATCCTGAATACATGTTTAAACGGATGGTTTTTTTAACGCAGAAAAAAGAGCAGGTAACGTTGCTATTTTGTCCAGGCTGCTTCGTTTTTTGATATCAGACAGCAATACAATGTTCATGATTTAATGTGTGCCAAAGCCGGTATGATGAAAATAAACGTTTTATACTGAGGCATTGGCGGGACTTTTAAACATAATACCGCTGTCATGAATATCTCCCTTGGCGGAAATAAAAGTAGTTGCTTTGATACCGGTTTCACCTTTCAGATATAAAGAAAAGGCGGTAGAAAGAAGACAGCATGGTAAAGTTGTCCGATTTTTGTCTTGGTGTAAAAGGGAAGTAAATAAATATCTATTTATTTTTCAGAAGTCCTCTCTCGCCCTCCTTCCTTCCCTACGTGGCACCTCGGATTGTGCTTTGATGGGAGATAGTGTAATAGCGCGCTGCGGCAGAGTAGCCCTGCTAGCTGAACCCCCCTATTTGAAGCTTGACAGGAGTGAGTTATGAGCTACGCTTACTGTGGCTTTAATCTATCACATCCACGCAAACATTGTTTGACCTTAATTTCTGCACCGTAATGCAGGGTATTTGTCAGTTAAGTTTCCTTATTCTCTCTCGCTCTCTCGCTCTCTGAAATTCTGGTGACAGGCTCAGGTTGCCACAGGTGCAGGGATGGTTGCCACAGTAACTGCCTACTTACTGTGGGCCATGGCCTGCTGTTGGTCTAGTAAAGAGCACTCATTCGTGGGTTAGACAGGTACATAGCTGGAGACGGAGAGACAGGGGAGCAATTTGGTGTGTGTGTGTGCGTCAGTTAGACTTTCATACAGTTATGTTGGAAAGGAATTAGGCCTATGTTGAAAGGAATCTTACTGCCTAGTGCAGAGCAACAACTGTTTCAATATCATTGAGTAAAGTAATGATATTGAAATAGTTGTTTTTCTGCACTAGGCAACATAGGCCTAAATCCTTTCCAACATAACTGTATGAAAGTCTGACGCACACACGCAATGGCTTTACATATCTATGGCCTCTACAGATCTGATGAGCAGAGCTTTTGAACAAATTGCAATAGAAGAACCAATAACAGACCACATTTCATTAGAATATCTAAATGTCTCTACAGTATATACCAGTATTTCTCAAAAGATGTCTCTATCATGTCTTGATACACCAAGAATACGGTCAAAACAGGATCACAAACAATAGAGAGCCAGGGAAAAACTGTGGTCTGTTTTCATTCTTTCAACCACACACAATGTGAGAGTGCACAAGGGAGAGGAAATTGACGGCAATCGGCAAAAATAACGGTGATTTGAAACGAAAGCCTATTTGAGGGTGAAATTGCCATAGGGGAAATTGCAGTTACTCCAAAACCCAATAAACAGTCACACACCTGGTCTTTTACATGCAAGCTGCGCAATACGGTGCGATCAATGTCCCCCTCTGCACCCGGAAACCTCAAAGGAGATTGTTTGGAGTTCTGTTTTGCAACAAAATGGGAAAAGTAGAAGGTTAATGGTTTTAATAATTGCCGAATACTTTGGGAGGAAATTGCCTACCAGTTCAATCTGCCCCGACTGGTTCTGTTGCTCTAACAAAATGTACAATTCTCTATGAAGCGTAGGTAAGCATGTCGTTTCTTGAGAATAAAGAGAACAAATACTAAGGAAAGGGGAAATGAAGAAAAAAAAGTAATAAACAGACAACAAAAACAATTAAAATTTGCCACACAGTCGAACTAGCAAGCGTGACCTGATGCTGATAAGGCAAATGGATTACATCGTAAGCATTTCATACCAGATAAAACAAGAAATATTTGAGGGTGCATTGGAGGTTGTAGCTCCTGAATAAATATATTTGACTTTTGCAATACGTTATTTTTTTGACACCACTCTGTGTAGTTTGTTGCAGATGTAGAAAAGCTTCATTCTTAGCAACTGATTACGTCTCTTCTTCCCTCCTCCCTCTTTCTCCACCTCCACCTCTCTACCACTCTACCTGTAACGCTAATAATTAGCGTAGCCAGGACAGGCTTCAGCACAGAGACATTAATAGAGTTTGAAACAGCATTCTGCGCTGAGCTGGCGTACCCGAGCGGCTCTCAATGCGCCCTCTGGGGAGAACACGCTGTCTCAACGTAATCAAGGCTTGACATAAGTGAACTAAAATCAGCTTCCTCCATTTTTCATGTCGCCAGGATTAGATTAGTCATCTTTTCTGCGGAGTCCTCACAAACCGCTGCCCAGGTCTGTCTAATACGGACCCCTTGTCCGACTCAGTACCCTGTAGCCGAGGAAACTTATCTACGTGTATAATGCTATCTAAGTAAGCCACAACACCAAAGTTATTGTGGTATTGTTCTCCAGTTCTGCTCTCCCTCTTGAATGTGTTGTACTTGCTATGGTCCCCATTGATTCACTCACTCACTCACTCACTCCAGTACAAGCTATTGAGGCACATGGTTTAATAACACTTATGTACTCTCAGTCTCACCCCAAATGTATTATACCTACTACAGTATTTGTATGTGAGGGCAGCATGGGCTATTATTGATGGACTTTCCTCCTTGGTTCATAATAAAGCCAAGTTTATGGCATCTTGTCTTTATCCATCCATTCACGATCACCCCAACCAGCCTGAGATGTACCACTGTACCATGTGCTACATTTGACCATTCATCAAGCACAACAGCCCCTTTTACAGGCTAACTTTAAGACATGTGGGCTCACCCTACCCACTCAGCCCCCTTGAGAGGGTAAGTCCTGTATAAACCCTGCACTTCTTTTGTTTAAAATCCAGTTGCCTGCCAGCTTATCGGCATCAATCAGACACCATTAGCGGTGACAGGGAAGTTTGGGGCCCGCATATGATCTATTGTAATTCCTGTGTTTCTACTCTCGCTCAGCGGAAGGGCCAACAACTCATTCTGTTCACTGAGAAAGGAACATTGACGCGATGTTAATCATCGGAGCCGTTCATTTTCCTGAGAACTCCAAGATCCGGGAGGCTGGAGGAATGATTGAGCGCTGCTAGACCCACTCCACAGCCTCATAATCGTAATATTAATTGTACATGGGCGACCCTTTGATATCAATCTCTTCCGATTACACTTTAATAAAGGCGCAATGCAGCTGTTTTTTTTATCTCAATATCAAATCATTTCTGCCGAACAATTAAGTAAATAACTGTGATTGTTTTCAATTAAAATGATCAAAAATAGTTTTTGAACTCTCTTTATATTATTGGTCTGTTCATTAAACAAATTTACCTGCTGGTGATGTCACCAGGCAGCCCAAAACTCCATCCCACCAAAACAGGCTGAAATTTCAGGCAGTCTTTTTAAACAGCTCTTATTATTCCAACCTCATAGTGTAGAAATATATACACACAGTTTATTAGGTACACCCCCCCGTTCACGAAAATGGTTGGCTCCTACAGGTGTGAGTCACTTGGCTGTTGCTTGCTATATAAAGCTGGCAGACAGGAATCAAGGCATTCCTTCACTGTTCGAATGAATGTTAAAATAGGCTAAACGAGTGACCTTAGAGTCTTTGAACCTGATATGATCATCGGTTCCTGGTGCGCCAGTTCCAGTATCTCAGAAGCAACCGGCCCTCTGGGGTTTTCACGCATGACAAACAAAAAAACATCCAGTCAGCTGCAATCAGCGGCGGTTGAAGGAGAATGGCAAGAATCATGCACGGACCACAAACAGGCAAATAACGGGGAAGTACAACAGTGGTGTGCAGAACGGCATCTTGGAATGCACAACTCGATGGTCCTTGTCACGGATGGGCTATTGCGCCAGATTACCTCACCAGGTTCCACCACTATCAGCTAAAAACAAGAAGAAGCGGCTCCAGGGGGCACGCATTCACCAACACTGGACAAATGAGGAGTGGAAAAAGATTGCCTGGTCCGACGAATCCTGCTTCCTGTTGCGCCATGCTGATGGCAGATTTGGTGTCAGCAGCATGAGTCCATGGCCCCATCTTGCCTGGTGTCAACGATACAGGCTGGTGGCGGTGGTGTAATGTTTTTTTTTTTTGGTACTTACTAGGTCCCTTGATACCAATTGAGCAACGTTTCCATGCCCTGAAGAATTCAGGCTGTTCTGGAGGCAAAGGGGGTTTCGACCTGGTATTAAACTGGCCACAGAGTGGGTTTTTTTAAACTTAGGAAAATCATGTTTTATACCGCTCTGGGCCTTTAAATAAACAATTACCTCCTGGCAGTGGGCCTGCAGTGATCTCCATCATGTTGTAACTGTATTGGTCTCCTCAGGGGACAGCTCTGCACAGCCTAGTGGAATCACTGAGGAGAGGCAGTTTGGATGTTACTATTGGAAGACCCTGTGAACTTGATGGGCCTTTGAAGATCCAGAAATATACAGCATTATTCCGATTGAAGTTATTTCAGTTTTAAGTTTAGGCTTTCATGGGTTTGTTTCCATATTGACGAAGCATTTACAAAAGGCCGTCTGTGTGTGTGTGTGTGTGAGTGCGCACGTGTGTCTGGGTGATTCCAGTATGATGAAGAAAGCTGTAGCTACCTGTGATGGCGACAGGCGTGCCTGTGCATAACACACTCGTGCTCAAGTCCGAGCCCCATTCCCTTGTGCACCCTTGACTTAAATATGACTTGCCCTAGGGGTGAGTGATATGGTCCAATTTTTTAAAAACAAGAGGCTATATACCGTATCTCGATGCTTACTTTTTTTCTCTCTAAATACGCTTTGTTGTGCAATTAAAGGTCGATACACCGGATTTAAAACAGTCTGCAATAATCAAATGAGTTCAGGACAAGTAAAATGAAAGCTTTTCACAACAATTGGAACCAATAAAAGTAGACTCAAGTCAGCCATGTATTTAAATGACATTTTATCAAAACAGTTCAACCTGCTTTTTTGCAGTAATCACTGATCTGACAAGGTTAAAACAGTGAAGGCAATATGCTACAGTGAAAACTTCTGTTTTTATCATGCAGCCAATTGCAGATCAGTCACTAGCCCACCTGGAGAGTTAAGAACTAGGAAGGAAGTATTGGTCGCAGTGGTGTTTTAAAAGTCAGATATTGGAGACGAGGCCCAAACCGAAACGAGTTGATTAGCGATCTCGCTGGCTACCAAAACACAGAAAACAAAACAGCCAAGTAACATGAGAAATGTTCGATAGTTTGAGTAGAGTAGGCCTAGCATCAAGTACATTTGATAAACTTTTCTCAAGTTTGTGAGATAGAACCAACCTCTCAGCACTTCCTCACAGCCCCATATGCATTGTCTGCTGTTGATGGAGCTAATTGAGACGGTGCCCAACTTGATACATTAGTTGATATGATGTGTTGATGGACCATTTTTTAGGTAATTAGGGCGGTCAAAATTGAAAATATTTTGCCGAAATAATTTATTTGGGGAAAACATAGAGTGACGCATCCGAAGGCCCATGGGCCTGTTCATTTATTTTTGTAGTAGACTAGGCTATACCCTTTCCTCTGTTGACATAATCTATATGTTTTCTCTATTTATTTATTTAACCCTTATTTTACCAGGTAAGTTGACTGAGAACACTCATTTACATTAACAAACTGGGGAATATAAATAGTTACAGGGGAGAGGATGGGGGCTGAATGAGACCATTGGAAGCTGGAGATCATTAGGTGGCCATGATGGCATGAAGGCCAGATTGGGAATTTAGCCACCTCTATTTGCCCGTTGCAGTGGGGAATGGCCTTCTTGCTAAGATGGGTAGGAACAGTTAAGTTCAAAGTAAAAATGTGCCACCAGGGAGCCAGCCTACACTGAGTGTACTCTACAAAACATAGACTGACTAGGTGAATCCAGGTGAAAGCTATGATCCCTTGTTGATGTCACTTGTTACATCCATTTAAATCAGTTCAGATGAAGAGGGGGAGACAGGTTAAATAAGGATTTTTAAGCCTTGAGACGATTGACAATTGCCATTCAGAGGTTAAATGGGAAAAACAAAAGATTTAAGTGCCTTTTTACAGGGTACGGTAGTAGGTGCCAGTTTAAGTGTGTCAAGAACTGCAGACCTGCTGGGTTTTTCCCTCTCAACAGTTTATTAAGAACGGTCCACCACCCAAAGGACATCCTGCCAACTTGACACAACTATGGGAAGCATTGGAGTCAACATGAGCCAACATCCATGTGGAACGCTTTCGACACCTTGTCGAGTCCAAGCTTCGATTGAATCAAGGTTGTTCTGAGGGCAATTGGGGGTGCAATTCAATGTTAGGAAGGTGTTCCTAATGTTTTGTACACTCAGTATAGTTGCCAAAAATTACCGTAATAAAAAAAAGGAAAGCTGGTGCTGAGAAATAAAATAAAGCTCTCAAGGTTGGTGCAGCAAAATGTGGCCTACCAAATATTAAAAAAAAGTCATGTTGTAAAATGTATACTGTTGCGAGGGAGAAGCCGTTAAATGAGCAGAGTCAAATACTGATGATGAGGAGGACCAGAAACGTGATTCTAGGCGCACAGACAGTTCAACTGCAACGAAAGGAATTGGGGACAATGCATTTGAGGTAGGAAACAGAGAGACACAAGGAATGTCAGGCATTCATTTGCAATACATGTGTCCTAGTTAAGCTAGAACACACTGTAGATTAGCTAAGTGTAGGCCTATTGAATTTATTCAGATGAATTCCTTTGCACAAGTTTCTCATACGACAGGAAAAGAATGCATCAGAAAGCAGGTTTAAATGACACAGGTTTATTTGGCAAAAAGCAATTTCCATCAATTTAATTGTTTGCATCTTTTGTTGAATATACTACCACCCCTCCCCTGATTGTAATAAACTGATGGACAACAATACTTGTAGTTCACTAATTATACATATATTCCTCATTTCCTCAAGTGCTGGATTTTCACCCCACAGCAGCGGTGAAATTTAGCTTAATCTGTGAACCCTATGAACTCCACAGACTAACCCATCTTTCCCAGTATAATACCATTTTGTTATTTCCTTTTGCAATACATCCCTCCATTGTACTGTGATGTCTTGCAAGGGTCTCGAACTTCCCTATTTGTAATTTCTACCGATATTGGGCTCCCAATCTCTGTAGCCGATGTGAGTAGAACCTTCAGGCATGTTAACCCTCACAAGGCTGCCAGCCCAGACGGCATCCCAAGCCGCGTCCTCAGAGCATGCGCATACCAACTGGCTGGAGTGTTTACGGACATCTTCAACCTCTCACTACCAAGTTAACTGAACTCTGTCATCATGAAGTGCTTTGAAAAGCTAGTCAAGGACCATCATCCCCACCATAGTCGACACCCTCAACGCACAAAAATGTGCATTCCACCCCAACAGTTCAACGGATGACGCAATCGCCGTTGCACTGCACACTACCCTATCCCACCTGGACAAGAGGAATCCCAACAGTATGTGAGAATGCTGTTCATCGACTACTGCTCAGCTTTTAAAACCATAATACCCTCCAAGCTTGCCACTAAGTTCAGGGCCAAGAGTCAGAACTCCTCCATGTGGAACAGGATACTGGACTATCTGACGGGCCGACCCCAGGTGGTGAGAGTAGGTAACAACATCTCCGCCTGCTGCTCCTCAACATGGGGGGCCCCCAGGGGTGTGTGCTCAGCCCCTTCCTGTACTCCTTGTTCACCCATGACTTCGTGGCCATGCATGACTCCAACTCAATCATCACGTTTGCTGATGGCACAACAGTAGTAGGCCTGATTACTAACAACGACGAGACAGCCTACAGGGAGGAGGTTAGAGCCCTGGCGGAGTGGTGCCAGGAAAATAACATCTCCCTCAATGTCAACAAAACTAAGCATAACGGCGCCAAATAGGATAGAATTATATATTTCTGTTTTTAGAGGGAGAGGAATCAAAACCATACAGTCATGGATCTCCCAGTTGAGGCCTGCACATGTATTGAACCAGCATCTGTAGCAACACAGCTTGCACTGCGATGCAGTGTCTTAGACCACTGCACCACTAAGGCGCTGTACAATGTGACTGGTCGGGAGTAGGCTACAGTACTACAGAGACACAGTAGCACCTTGGGACCCAAAAGCATAATCAGTGCTCTAACTCCCCCTTGCGCTGGTCTGGAGCAATGAAGTAGTGACGCAGGGTTCCGTACTAAACCACAAATTACCTCTAAGTAATCATATTCACAAAACTTTTAGTGGAGCAACCACTATATGTGACAATGCTATTCATTGACTACAGCTCAGCATTCAACACCATAGTGCCCACGATGCTCATCACTAAGCTAAGGACCCTGGGACTAAACACCTCCCTCCAATTGGATCCTGGACTTCCTGACGGACCTCCCCCAGGTAGTAAGGGTAGGCAACAACACATCTGCCACGCTGATCCTCAATACCGGTTGTGCTCAGGGGTGCGTAATTCGTCCTCTCCTGTACTCCCTGTTCACCCACGACTGCCTGGCCAGCACGACTCCAACACCATCATTAAGTTTGCTAATGACACAACAGTGGTAGGCCTGATCATCGACAACGATGATACAGCCAATAGGGAGGAAGTCAGAGACCTGTCAGTGTAGTGCCAGGCCAACAACCTCTCCCTCAATGTGAGTAAGTGAGTAAGACAAAGGAGATGATCGTGGACTACAGGAAAAGGAGGGCCGAACAGGCCCCAATTTATATCGACGGGGCTGAAAGTTGAGAGTTGAAAGTTTCAAGCTCCTAGTGTCCACATCACCAACAAACTATTATGGTCCAAACACACGAAGACAGTCATGAAGAGGGCACGACAACACTTTTTACCCCTCAGGAGACTGAAACGCTACAGAGGGTAGTGCGTACGGCCCAACACATCACTGGGGCCAAGCTTCCTCCTATCAAGGACCTATATACCACGCAGTGTCAGAGGAAGGCCCAAAAAACTCCAGTCACCCAAGTCATTGACTGTTCTCTCTGCTACCGCACGGCAAACGGTACCGGAGTGCCAAGTCAAGATCCAAAAGGCTTCTTCCAAGCCATCAGAATGCTGAGCAATTAATCAAATGGCCACATGGACTATTTTATTTACTTTGACCCCCCCACCCCCTTTATTTTTACACTGCTGCTGTTTTTACACTGCTTGCTGTTAATAATCTATGCATAGTCACTTTACCCCTATCAACATGTACAAATTACCTCGACTAACCTGTACCCCCGCACATTTACTTGATACCTGGCCCCCTGTATATAGCCTTGTTAAGTAATTCTGCTGTGTTACTTTTCACTTTTACTTTATTCTATTTCTTGAACGGCTTGTAAGTAAGCATTTTACGGTAAGGTCTACACCTGTTGTATTCGGCGCACGTGACAAATAAAGTTTGATTTTATTTGAAGACCCTAACGAACTTCTACAGATGCACCATTGAGAGCATTCTGTCGGGCTGCATCACTGCCTGGTACGGTATCTGCTCTGCCCTCAACCATATGGCTCTCCAGAGGGTGGTGCAGGCAGCCCAACGTATCACTAGGGGCACCCTGCCTGCCCTCCAGGACATCTACAGCACCTGGTGTCAACGGAATTCCACGAAGATCATTAAGGGACCTCTGCCACTTAAGCCACGGACTGGTCAATTGGCTACTGTCCGACAGTGCAGGTGCATCAGAGCCAAGACCAAGAGACAAAAAACTGCTTCTATTACCAGGCCATCAGACTGTTGAACAGCCATCCCTAGCCGTCTACCAGGTGACGCACACTCATTCAAACAAAACACACACAAGCTATCACACATACACACACACATGTCATACTCACAAACACATGGACACACTCACACACAGCCAATGCTGCTGTCCCATGCTATGGAGACATTGAACCACTGGTCACTTCCCATTTCACACTGCGTATTTAAATACTGTATCCCCAACATAGCTTATTCTAATATTCCTACGACTGTGCATTGAATTTTATTTACAGTGTTTATACACGGCACATGTTTATTTATACACTGGATTCTTGACATAGCTTACTCTAATATATCTATTGCTGCATATATTATTTATTAACTGATCTTGTGTAGATCTTGTGTAAATTATCCCGGTGCACATACAAATAGATTGCATTTGATTACTGCTACAGTGATATTTGGGTTGTTAATCAGATTTGTCCCGCTGTTCTGTGATTATTTGTCTTCCCCCCCTTACATTTGAATTGTTTGACATTTTACTGCATTGTTAGGATCTAGTAACACAAGCATTTCACTGCACCCGCTAAACACCTGCTAAACTGTGTACGACCAATAAACTGATTTGATTTGGGGGTTTTTCAGATCCCCCTAAAGATACAGTTTGCAAGTCCATCTGAACCCTGATATTATGACATAACAACCATTCTGTGATCTGACTCCAAAAGCGAGCCACCGATGGACAGTACCAGAGAATATGCTCTATTGATTCTGCTTCCTGCTTTTCTTCACAAGGCTGACTTTTCAAAGCTCCATATTGAGCATTCATTTTGTAGTAAATATTTTATATAATAGCTTACATTTTATGTATCAGTTCATTGACCCGAGGCAAGGGTATAGGGACATCAAAGACCTGTTCCCAAATGACTTGAATTTTATGTGGCATTGCTGTCAAACCTTTCGACTTTCAGTGAAACTGAGAATTTTTTTAATTTATGCTAATCATTTTTAAACATTCATGTTTTTTAATGGGTGGCAGACAGTCTAATTATTTAATTTCTTCTTTAAGTAATTGCCTCTTCCAATTATTGTGGCAGAGCCGCAATGAGTTCTTATAATTTTGTAGTGTGCATACACCTCCATACACTGTTGTTAGTTACTTGTGTGACATAATTTAACCTAGCTAGTAGCTATGTTTCCATGTCAACATTTAGAACGTTTGCATAGAAAACAGATGAAACAATTGCCTGCTACAGTGCGTTTCCATCTAACTATTTGGTGTCGATAAAAACTGCTGGACGTAATGAAGTCACACCAACAAAAACAAATCTAATTTAGCCTGCAGTCCAAACATGTTGTTTTTACCCCCTCAAACCTCGCGCTAGCCACTTCCCTCGGTGGAATCTCCATCAAAACCGGATGCAGTTTGTTTGCCATCTTTAAGTGGAAGTCCAATTCACAAATGTTTCCCCCTCGGCCCTTGATTCACCTCAAGGGAGCTAGTGAAGGACTTTGATCACTTGTGAGGTTGATATGCTCCACAATTCAACGCAAACTGTAGTCACGTGCCACTGCTGAAAAAAAATCTGATTTTTTTTCTCACACTACCACATTGTACATGAGGATATAATGCATGGCTCTCTAGGAAATGAAGAGTTACCTAGCTACACTTCAGACCCTCACCCATAGTTTGCTCCCTATCCTCCCTCGGTGGGGTGAGTCAGACTGCTGGGATGGAACACGGAGAGCTTGGCGGTGTGGAATTAAGATCTTTGCAGTCAATCAGACTTGATTTATTTCCCAAATGAGCCACATATCCCACATCTCAACTTGTGATGGTAGAACACTGAAACCCTTCCTCTACTCCAGGAGACGTAGTAACACCAGGAATGATAAAAACTTGGCACAGGGGTTTGAATTTGAGTGATCTTTTAGAGATACGGAATCCTTTTTCAATTTTAAAAGGGGTGGAGGAATATGAGGTGATTTAAAAAGCTACCAGGTCTTTGAGATTCACTATAAATCCAGGTAGTTTGAGATTGAACGGCATACCATCCATATTTGGGAATACAGCTTGCACAGGACAGGCATGGCAGGTTCTTTGTGTCAGCCCGACAAAACGGTTCTCTTCTTTTAACTTATTTAACCGATCTATATCCTCTCACTCATATCGTAGCTCTCACACAGTCCAGCCCTTTGAACATTGAAATGACCCCAGGTCTGTACAGGGCCTGAAAGTAATACAACCGACTACAAAAGAAACCCATGAAAGATGAATTGATGCCTCTATCCATCTCCTTTGGGTTCCAGAAACAGAACTGGTACAGGGGAATCCTTGGAATCAACTTCGCATCCAGATGGTTTCGTTTGTCTTTCATCCCAGGCCTTGTTTTCATGGGAAAAAGCGGAATGTAGAACACCCCCTAACTTTGAAGCTTCAAGTTTTGTTTCAGTTTGTCAACTCATTTGACTGTCGGCAATCTGAAAGTGGGACACGAGCACACAGAGTAGATTTCTTAAACAGGTGATGTTTACCGTTGGTACTTTGCATTCTGATATCACTGTAATCATTTCAGATGGATGGAATCTAATGGGGCACAAGCACAGGCCTTTTAGTCAGAGCCCAAATTAAATGGTAGATTGAAGGGTCAATCATATTTGCGCCTGTTATCGTTCGCCTGCTCAGGTCACGGTCAGTCTTTTATCAGGCTGGTTATCTAATGGCAATACGACTCTGTGGCTTAACCTTGCAGTAGCAGCAACAAGAAGCAGCTCACTCATTTCCACTTTGATAAAAGCCCATTTCCATGGCCGACATCCCTGTTCCTCCCACGCCTTACTCCACGCCACAGCTGCTGCCATTAACACCATAACATATTACCCAACATAGACCATTAGCGTAGTAGAAAGCCAGGCACATTAGGCACGGCAGAGTTCATTTGTTGATTTGCCAACCCCTCCTACTCACCTTCTATCCGCACGTGACCTCGGGTGTCAATCATTAGGCAGGTACATTAATATCCCATGCAGCCAATCAGATTGTAACCTTTAAATCACCCCAAGCGTGCCCTGTCATTGAATCCACCAATAAAGTTGCTCAATATATACACCCCCCTCCCCCCTGACTCATGAATAAATAAGATGATGACCTTATCCTTGCCTCTGCCGACATTCCAACATTTTGTCTCTGTGCCAAAATGTGTTCCATCGTTCCGATTTCAGAGCAACCAAAACCACACTGTTGTCCTTGTCTATTCATAAAGGATGGGATAATGCAGTAAAATAAGACCTTAAAAATAAGACCCTAATGCAACTCTCACCTACACGGAACACAGATTCCTTCCTTGTAAATACAGAGGACAGAGAGAGAGGAAAAAAAGCAAAAGAGCTGGGCCAGCCTCCCCTTGGTGGGTGCTGACCACAGATTAGAGTTATTACTGTTATTTACAAGGGTTAAGTGGTGAGAGCCACACACCCACACTACGTCAACTCTGACCATACAGGTCAGGAGTCATTTTTGACATTATCAATCTGAGCTGTGAGGTGAAGGGAGTGTGTGTGTGTGTAGTCATAGCCATAGACACCATGGTCACTGATTATAGGTTCTACTGTGTGGTTCGAAGAGGAGCGACTGAACACTGTGTACTCTCTTTCTCTTTCTTTCTCTCTCTCTCTCTCTCTCTCTCTCTCTCTCTCTCTCTCTCTCTCTCTCTCTCTCTCTCTCTCTCTGGGCTCAGTGATTGTCGTTCGTTCTCAGAGGTGTGCAATAAACAGAGTCAGCCTGTAGATCCAGGTGAGGTGTGTGTGCTCTCGTGCATGAGTGTCTGTGTGTGCCTGCGTGTGTGCATGTGTGCGCACATCATTAATACGTGTCTGTCTGGGAACAAACCTACTTTTGCATGTAGCAAACCCCTGTGCTGTTTTTTCCTTGTCCCCTACAGCTCTTCCAGACAATGGGACGTGAGGCGGTCTCCCCAGGTGCCATTGGTAGACTAATGAGATGGCACCAGGCCTGTGTACGGCTCATTGGCCATATGCACATTACTGTGTGTAAGTATTTCTTCATCCCACTATAGCCGGCCATGCAGCAGATCGTCGACCTGTAGCTGAACATCGTGATGAATAGCAACAATACCCAAATTGACGGGATGCTGTGTGTGTCATTTATTAAGGCAACCCAATGTTAACAGTTACCAGACATTAGTCATAAAGCAATATCTCACAGTGTGGGGGGAAATGAAAAAAAAAAACTGAACCATTGGATGGTTCAACACTTTTTCCATAGTTTACTCTGGTAAAATAGTGACGTCGTAGCTACTGATGTGTCAAATGTTCAATCAGGGTATATTTCTCTGCAACTTTGAGTGAGGTGACCTACATACCCAACCTACTGCTTTTTGCTGCTGAATGGGAATTCTCTCTCTCTCGCTCGCTATATATATATATATATATATATATATAAGGCTCTGGACATTCCCATTCTATGACCAGTACAAGCCCAATTGAAAAGCTGATACACACTGCAACAGTTCCAAAGTCTGAATCGAATGAATTCAGAGTAAATGATTGTCATGGTGCCAAATACACTTTTGGTCTTACTTCAAGCACACAGGAGATGACACATTGTTTTGTATCATAAGATTAGTGTAATAATGTAATACAGTAATTCAATATAAATATGTGTGCGGTGGTTAATAACAAGGCTGGGGATCATATCAATCCGACTCAACAGATTCTCAGTGCGGCTTCCAAATGAATCAAAAGAAATGAGGTAAAAATCTCTCCCAGTACTATTCAACTTCACATGTCTCTAAATTTGAAGTTGGACTTCTCTCTTAATTACAGAACAGGAACTTGAAGCTGGATCCTTGGCCCAGTCGGCAGGGAAAGCGGGCCAGTGGGGAAGCGGTATGAGCGGAAAATTGGAACACAAGAGCAGGCGGTGGTTCAGCGCAGGACGCCCAGCGAGGCTTCGGGGAGGTAATTAATTAACAACAATAAAAAGGTCCAGACAGGGAACTCAAGGGGCCCCCCGTGCCTCCTCAGATCTCAGGCCAGGGGGGTGGAGGGCTGTGGTGGGCTTAAGTGGGACGAGGAGCGCACATCTGACTATCGCCCCCCTGACTCCTGCACTGTTGGAATCAAACATTTGATTAAGACCAATTGAAATACTGTCAGTGTTTTTAAATTAGGCATAATAGCATCTGGAAACCTCTGTGTTAGATGTCTTACTAATTCCAATACCCCATGATATTAAACCGCAGTCAACTCGTCTCTTTGGGTAACGTACAATGAGAAAGGACAAACACATGCACAACATGACTATGATATATTGTGGAAATGTATTGATTATGTAAATAAAACACATTACCTACATAGGTTGTTATTAAACCTATCTATGAAAAAATATTTTCAGAATAAAATCTAAGGAAATAAAATGAATGCGGAAAAAACTGAAATAATGGCAACAGGAAAAGGAAATAAAATAACTCATGATCTACAGCAATCCTTTATGGGGACCACAAAAAAATTGAAATAATTAGGATGGTTAATAAATGATAACAAACAACAGGTATACACTGAACAAAAATATAAATGCAACATGCAACAATTTCAAAGATTTTACTGAGTTACAGTTCAAATAAGGAAATCAGTAAATTGAAATAAATAAATGTTCCCTTAATTTATGGATTTCACATGACTGGGAATACAGATATGCATTTGTTGGTCACAGATACCTTATAAAAAAGTTAGGGGAGTGGATCATTAAACTAGTCAGTATTTGGTGTGACCACCATTTGCCTCATCCAGCACGACACATCTCCTTCGCACAGAGATGATCAGGCTGTTGGCTGTGGCCTGTGGAATATTGTCCCACTCCTCTTCAATGGCTGTGCGAAGTTGCTAGACATTGGTGGGAACTGGAACAAGCTGTTGTACAAATTGATCCAGAGCATCCCAAACATGCTCAATTGGTGACATGTCTGGTGAGTATGCAGACCATGGAAGAACTGGGACATTTTCAGCTTCAAGGAATTGAGAGCAGATCCTTGCGACATGACTCTAGCCACTTTAATAATGGAAAGACGTATGTAATAAATGTATCACTAGCCACTTCAAACAATGTCACTTTATATAATGTTTACATACCCTACATTACTCATATCATATGTATATACTGTACTGTATATACTGTACTATACCATCTACTGCATCTTGCCAATGCCGTTCGGCCATCACTCATTCATATATTTTTATGTACATATTCTTATTCATTCCTTTACATTCCTTAACATTCATTCCTTTACATTCATTCCTGTTGGGAAATTGTTAGGTTAGATTACTTGTTAGATATTACTGCATGGTCGGAAGTAGAAGCACAAGCATTTCGCTACACTCGCATTAACATCTGCTAACCATGTGTATGTGACAAATAAAATTAGATTTGATTTGGGCTGTGCATTAATGGCACGACAATGGGCCTCAGGATCTCGTCACGATATCTCTCTGCATTCAAATTTGCCATCGATAAAATGCAATTGTGTTTGTTGTCCGTAGCTTATGCCATAACCCCACCGCCACCATGGGGCAATCTGTTCACAACGTTGACATCAGCAAACCACTCGCCCACGCAACACCGTACACGCTGTCTGCCATCTGCCCGGTACAGTTGAAACCAAGATTCATCCGTGAAGAGGACACTTCTCCAGCATGCCAGTGGCCATCGAAGGGGAGCATTTGCCATCTGAAGTCGGTTCCGACGCCGAATTGCGGTCAGGTTAAGACCCTGGTGAGGACGATGAGCACGCAGATGAGCTTCCTTGAGATGGCATCTGAAAGTTTGTGCATAAAT
Organism: Oncorhynchus mykiss; assembly: GCF_013265735.2. Classification (NCBI taxonomy): domain Eukaryota; kingdom Metazoa; phylum Chordata; class Actinopteri; order Salmoniformes; family Salmonidae; genus Oncorhynchus; species Oncorhynchus mykiss. The sequence continues at coordinate 38,541,934 of NC_048573.1, forward strand.
TCTTCGGTTGTGCAAACACAAAGTCTCATCAGCTGTCCGGGTGGCTAGTCTCAGACGATCCCACAGGTGAAGAAGCCGGATGTGGAGGTCCTGGGCAGGTATGATTAAGTGTGGTCTGTGGTTGTGAGGTCGGTTGGACGTACTGACAAATTCTCTAAAACGATGTTGGGGGCAGCTTGTGGTAGCAAAGTAAACATTAAATTATCTGGCAACAGCTCTAGTGGACATTCCTGCAGTCAGCACGGCATTTGCACAGTCCCTCAAAACTTGAGACATCTGTGGCATTGGGTTGTGTGACAAAACTGCACATTTTAGAGGGGCCTTTAATTGTCCCCCAGCACAAGGTGCACCTGTGTAATGATCAGGCTGTTTAATCAGCTTCGTGATATGCCACACCTGTCAAGTGGATGGATTATCTTGGCAAATGAGAAATGCTCACTAACAGATGTAAACAAATTTGTGCACAACATTTGTGTGTATGGAACATTTCCGGGATCTTTTATTTTCGGCTCACGAAACATGGGACCGACACTTTTCACGTTGCATCCATATTTTTTTTAATTCCGTGTATAACAATAACTTTATCCCATTACTCAAAATCTTGAAAGCAGATCTAATTAAATGGAACAATTTTCCAACAAATCTAACAGGTAGAATAAACCTCTTCAGAATGGCATGGCTCCCAAAGCTATTCAACTTCTTTTCAGTGACACCAATCACCTCACTGTTCTAAAAGCATAGAAACTGTGAATGACTTGGTAGAATTAAACATTTTTGGACTGACCAATGTGGACATTTTCAAATGCATGCAACTTTAAAGTTTTATGTCATGAAATGTGGCTCTAAAATCTTTTTGAGTCAGGAAATTCTATTTGAGTCAGGAAAGGACTCATATGATAGGTAAGATATACTACACATTGCAGACAGCCTATTCAACTGAAAATCTCGTAGAAAAAAAATAATATATAAACTATTGGAACCAAGACCTAAAAATAACTGATATCGAGTGTTGGAACATTTAACGAATTTACAGTAAACAAAAATGTAGGCTTAATCCAGTATAAACGAATGTACAGAACGTATTATACAAGAGACAACATTTACAAAGTGTAAAACAGTGACTCAATGATTCATGCCTTCTGAGAATGATATAATGTCCAAAATGTATGGGTGGGGTTAGAAAACTAGGTGTATAGTCACAATGTGTCAGTGATGTCATTTCTAGGCGAGAGTATCTTCGGCGTTATGCTTGACTCCCTGGTACTTGTTTAGTAACAGTATTTATCGTTCACTTTCATTTGTTAGTTCTTTGTCTGTTTTTCATTATGTGTTTGTTTTTGTCTACTTTTTGAGCTGTTGTTTTTGGTCCACTTTTAGGCCTACTAGAGTTGTGACTTTTACAATCTTGGCTTACTTGTGCTAGCTAATTGGCAGTTAGCCTACCTGAGTCTGGACTGCACTGCTGTGATCACCTCCAACTGCCTGGACTCTTCCTCTGATCGCTGGCCTCCTGGTTCCCTGACCCACCTCTGCATTATTGCCTTGGGCATTTATCTATTTTAGATTTCCCTTGCAATACCTCCCTTTGGAATACCTATCGGATTACCCTCTGACTCTTCCCGCCTCCCCCCTGCTTATTCGCTGGCTAGCTCTACGGCCTCTGCCCTGAATCGCTTCTCTCCCTTGCTCTCGCTCTGGTATCCCAGCCTCCTCTCTCTGGCATGGGCCCCAGCTGTCAATCTCATTGAGTTAGTCTTCAGATGTGTGTTTTGACTATGGGTTCTAGTGCTAGCTGGATTAATGTTGACAAGTTGGGGTCTGGCTTGCTGCTTTGTCGACCGTGGCGGTTTCTGTGAGGATTTATCTGACATTTTTGTGGATCTAAATTGCTATAATGCTACTGCCCAATGGCTCCTCTATGTTTGCGCTCTGCCCTGGGTTACTATCATTATCCCCTTCCTGTTTTCTCCAGACCAAATACTACTCCCCCCTTGATCTTCGTCACCTAAATAATAACTATTGGCTCTGGTACCTATCCCTGCCCTCTCATCATGCATCCTACATAGATGCCACTACCTGCATCGTGGATCACGTCGCAACAGGTCTGTCAACTATACTACTGGTCCAAACACACCAGGACAGTCGGGAAGATGGCACGACAACACCTATTCCCTCTCATGAAACTGAAAAGATTTGGTATGGGTCGCCAGATCCTCAAAAAGTTCTACAGGTGCACCATCGAGAGCATCCTAACTGGTTGCATCACCGCCTGGTATTAAGAAGGAAATTCCACTATTTAACAAGGCACACCTGTTAATTGAAATGCTTTCTAGGTGACTACCTCATGAAGCTGTTTGAGAGAATGCTAAGTGTGCAAAGCTGTAATCAAGGCAAATGGTGGCCCTCTCAAATATATGTTCATTTGTTTAATACCTTTTGGGTTACTACATGATACCACAGTGGTGGAAAAAGTACTCAATTGTCATACTTGAGTAAAAGTAAATGTTATACATTACATTCCTTATAATAAGCAGTGGTGGGTGTACTTTAGTATAAAAAGTAAAAGTATAAATTGTAAGAGCCGTAAATCCAAAAAGCAAATCAGACAGACCTATAATTTGGTTTGAGCTTTTCTGAAAGGCAACAAACATTCTTACAAGAAGAGCTCAGATAATAAAATGTGGATTCTCAAACAGGCAACACTTCTAAATACATCTCGTACAGACAAAATAGAATTATGCCTTAATAATGAAGGAATATAGCCAGTAAACTTAAGCACTTACAATCACGGTCACTTTGCTTAAGAAAAAACGTCATATAATAGAACCCTATACATAAAAATAAAAACATTTGAGCTCATCAAAAGTACACACAACCTCACTGTAGGAATATGAGGACATCGCCACTTTAATTTTTTTTTTTAACTAGGCAAGTCAGTTAAGAACAAATTCTTATTTACAATGACGGCCTACCAAAAGGCAAAAGACCTACTGCGGGGACGGGTGCTGGGATTAAAAATAAATAACATAAATATAGGACAAAACACACATCACGACAAGAGACAAAACACTACATAAAGAGAGACCTAGGACAACAACATAGCAAGGCAGCAACACATGACAACACAGCATGGTAGCAACACAACATGGTAGCAACACAACATGGTAGCAGCACAAAACATGGTACAAACATTATTGGGCACAGACAACAGCACAAAGGGAAAGAAGAAGGTAGAGAAGGTAGAGTCAATAATACATCACGCAACCAATGATGGGACAGTATTAGAAATCAGTGTGTCAGTCCTTTGTAACAAGGACACCTATAACTTGTGAATTTTAAACATAAATTAACAAAATGCATAAGCCATCCGTGTCCTTGGGCTTGCTAGCGTTAAGCTGTCATTACTTGAAGTTGAATTTACGGTTCATCTTCAGTAAAAAGCTGGTTTTCAAAGTTTCTGGAGTCCAGCCTTGCTCTCCTGGGGCTGTAAACAAATCCTGCAATCCTGAACAGCCTTTCACAGGCTACTGATGCAGGTAAGGGTGTGTTTAACCTCAGAGGCGGCTTACAGACTGCCGGGAAGGACTTGAGCAACTCCATATGATCAGCTGAACAGGCCAGGCGTCCGTACAGCTGTTTGGAGCTTTCTTGTGCTTGAGACGTTTTCATGGCAGAGAAGAAGTCCTCCTCATCTGATGAACTGGTGCCATCGCCTAGCTGCTGCAAGGGTTCTTCCAGGTGGTCCTTGATGTAGTCCATTCCTGAAATACAAGGGAGATGACAATATAAATCTTGCAGTTATGGGCCTACATTAATCCATCCCCCATCTCTATAAACCAAGCAACAGGGGTAAGTAAGTAGGTTACCCATTGGACTGAACCACAAAGTCACGAATGTAGTTTAAATGGTTGGTTCTCAAATCTACGAAGTGTCAAAATGTACACAGCTGTTGATGAATAATAAAATACTGTTAATTAACCACATGTTGTCTTACCCATTTTGATGGTGGCGTCATCCTTTGTCCACGTTGTTTTGAATTTGGGGAGAAGGATTGCAGCTGCCATCAGCTCAGGATCGTGACACGTGGCTGAAGTGCTTCTTCAGTCCCAGTTGTAGCACATCCACCAGAGGTTTACAGTACTTCAGGGACAACTTGATTCGGTCAAGTTTTGTGATCAGGAGGTTGGAAGTAGCCACCCCATCTGGTTTCAGCCTGCAGGATATTGATGGCCTTTGCGACTGGGCTCATGGTGGCAGCATACTCTGTGAGGAAGGCGGGTTCTGCTGGATTGAACCTATGAAAAAAAAAAAATATATATATATATATAAATAATAATACTGTGTTTCCTAACCATATACAAAGGGGACCATGAACCATTTCACCTGATTTAGCTACAGTAATCAATGGCTGGGTGAGTAGTTGACTAAATGGATCAATGATAGTGAATGGCTACAACATGTGAAACAGTTATAAGTCCCCAAGCAAAGGGTCAGGAAACACTGCAACAGATTTAGACAACATTCAAGACCTTGAATTATGACAAAATAATAAATAATCCATACTTACATTGGAACCTCGAAGTCTGTGCGGATAACTCTGACGACTGCCACTCCTCTGTCTTTGATGATCCTCAGGAGTCTTTCTACAGCCATGAACCAGGAGTTCCACCTTGTAGCATTCGGGGGCAGCAGCTGGAGGTAACAGGCATCTTCAACCGTTTCGGCTGCAAGTGTGGATCTTCTGCATTTGTTCCAAAGTCTTTGGCACTTGCCAAATGTTGAACGGGACCCTTTTTTGTAAGCCTCACTGAATGTTGCTTTCAGGGCATCGACTGTAGATACTAAGTTGAGTAGGCGGCAGGCAGCTGGTACTCAAAACCATCATCTTCATTCAGGATCGTTGCCACGTCAACAAACTCCACAAACTTCACAAACTTCCTGTACTGGCTGAGCTGCTTCAAAAACATGGAAAGCTTTCAAGAAGTTAGAGCCATTGTCTGTGGTTCTCACAATCTTAATCCGGATTTCAAACTCCAAATGGGTGTCATTTAGGGCACCTGCTAACACATCAAAGGTGTGCGATCTTCTCAACCGTTTACAGGCCAGGGCTGCTGAGCATTTGTTGAGACTGTTGGTGTTACAGTGGGCTGCAACACCAATGAAGCTCCGTCTTCTTGCAGACCAGCAGTCGGTGGTGGTGGCGATGTGGTCAACTCCTCTCATGGAGTCACCTTCTTCATTTCCTTGGAGGCTTCATCAATCCTGGAGCGCAGTGTGGGCCTTGATAAGATCTTCTTCAGATGGTGTACATGCTTTCTCTGAAATAAGAAGAAAAGGAAAAGAGACAGACAGTTACTTAGCTAGATACCTACTATCACCAAATACTTAAGGTATAGTATCCTAATTTTAAAGCTATAAACAACATTAGTTAAGTGAGAGTTTGTGACCACCATTTAATATTACAATGAGAAAAGAGTAATGGTAATTGATCTAGCTAGTAGGTTACGTGAATGACTTAAGTCTACAGTAATTAGCAAGGTAAGAACAACTTTATCAACTAACACAAGGAACAAAATGGCTAGCTGACTGGTAAAGCTAGACCGTGTGTTTAGAGAAAAAGGTATTTTGCTAGACTGACTAAAATGTGCCCAGATTCGGAAACTAACTTGATCAGTTAGCTTGATTGCTCGTGTCTGTTTAGTTAGATTGCGTTAGCTAACAAAGCGTCCGAATCTTTAGCAAGCTAAAGTAGGTAGCTACTAGCTAGTGAACTATTTAGGTATAGGATTAGCTAGCATCAAGTAACACTGCTTGTTGCATTAGCGAATGTGGGCTAGCCAGGTTAGCTAATGTTAGCCATCATGCTAATTAGCATGCTAATGTTATTCTAGCTAGCAAACCAACAGTAGATTTACCTTGTAGGTTCGACGGCGAGTTCTTGAACGCTAGTATTTCCTGAACTTTGGTAAACATAACACACATTCCATCCGGTAGGATGAATCCTTCATCCAGAGGAAATAAAACAACATTTATTTTAGATACAGCCAAGGTTGTTCGTCCTCATCAGGCGGTGGTGGAAGAGCGATGTCGGACATGATTGTGCGATTTCGGACATGCTTGGGCAAAGTGCCGCTGAGTGAATGACTGTTTTGCAAGTGACAGGCTCCCGGTGGGTGGGATTTACACGTTAGGACCCTTGGATTTGCCCAAATTGATGATGATTGGATTAGCTCTGCATGTCGTCGCCTGCTGCTTAGCAAAACAAGTACACCGATGAGTGTTTCGACTCGTCGATGTTGCTTGCATCTTTTTTCCAACATGATTCGTTTTTGTCTCCCAGCTTCAGATTCATTGGATTTTATAGCGAGTAACGGTGTCAGGGGAAATGTATCCGAGTAAAGTATACTTATTTTTTTACATTTTATGTAATGATGTAAAAGTCGACAGAAATATAAGTAGGACAGATACCCCCAAAAAACGTATTTGTTACTTTACACAACTGTGATTCCATGTGTTATTTCATAGTTTTGATGTCTTCACTATTATTCTACAATGTAGAAAATAGTACAAATAAAGAAAACCCTTGAATGAATAGGTGTGTCCAAACTTTTGACTGAGACTGTATATATATTATATACAGTGACCCTGTATCAAACTGTTCATTATATACCAGTTCATCTTATGGAGGAACACCAGCATGAATGCATTATACAGGGTGCAGTGCACAATGTACAATGGTCCTGGGACAGGCTGAGTGGAAGATCTTTCCTTCTCTCTGTCACAAGGTGCCAACGTTGACATCAGTGTGTGACTGGGAACAGATCATTATTATCCCCTCAGAGACAAAAAGAAGAGAGAGAGAGAGAAAGACAGAGAGAGAGAATGAGAGAGAGGTGAGGTTGATCTGACACAGAGACATGACACTGACTACTTGTTATTGATGTGGAGGCAGAATAATGTGTGTGAGAGAGCCAGCATAGAACATCCATACACTCCAGGATGCATCCCTGTCCTATGCTGCTGTCACTTTGTTGTCTCTCAACTTCTCAAACTGAGACTGAACGCATCCATATCCCTGCTCAAGATTTAGAGCCAGAACACAGCTTATATCCCACTCATTGCAGAATAAACTGTATATACAGTTTATGCAATGTAACTATTGAAACGCATCAAATCAAATTTGATTTGTCACATGCACCAAATACAACAGGTACAACAGGTACAACACGTTACGGTGAAATGCTTACTTAACCAACAATGCAGTGTTAAGAAAGTATTTACTAAAATAAACGGAAGTAAAAAAAAAATAAAAAAAATAAATGACAATAATAATAATTGAACAAAAATAAATCATTATGGAGTGACAATATATAGCAGCGAGGCTATATACAGGGGGTACCGGTACAGAGTCAATGTGACTGGACAATAAGCAGAGAGTTGCCGCAGCTTAAAAATGGGGGGGGCGGCACAATGCAAATAGCCTGGAAAGCCATTTGATTAGCTGTTCAGGAGTCTTACGGCTTGGGGATAGAATCTGTTAGGAAGCCTTTTGGACCTAGACTTGGTGCTCTGGGTACCACTTGCTATGTGGTAGCAGAGAGAACAGTCTATGCCTAGGGTTGCTGAAGTCTTTGGCAATTTTTGGGCCTTCCTCTGACACCGCCTGGTATAGAGGTCCTGGATGGCAGGAAGCTTAGTACCAGTGATGTACTGGGCCGTATGCACCACCGTCTGTAGTGCCTAGCGGTTGGAGGCCGAGCAGTTGCCATACCAGGCAGTGATGCAACCAGTTAGGATGCTCTCGATGGTGCAGCTGTAGAACTTTTTGAGGATCTGAAGACCCATGCCAATTCCCTCCTGAGGGGGAATAGGTTTTGTCGTGCCCGCTTCATGACTGTCTTGGTGTGTTTGGACTATGAAAGTTTGTTGTTGATGTGGACACCAAGGAACTTGAAACCTGCTCCCCTACAGCCCCGTCGATGAGAATGGGGGCGTGTTCGGTCCTCCTATTTCTGTAGTCCACAATCAGCTCCTTTGTCTTGATCACGTTGAAGGAGAAATTTATTTTACTGGCACCACACTGTCAGGTCTCTGACCTCCTCATACTACAGACACAGAGTTTGACTGCTGGTCTATGAAGTATTTCATGGACGTATGAACAGCAACGGCTCCCATCGTTTGGCAAGAAGAAACTATTCAGGGGTGAACACTTTGGTGCCAAATATGTTGTAGAGACTTGGCTCAGGACTTACCTTTGAAAAATGTTAACAAATATACCCTTCTCTGCCTCCTGACCATCCCCACCCGGCCACATGAAAACTAAAATAAATTACTTGATAAACAACAATGTGAAGCCAAAAGCTAGTAGGGTTGACCACAGGCTGAGCCATCCATATTGACCAATAATGTATGCACTGTATGGAGAGAAGGACATGGCCCTGCACAAGGGGGCTGGAGCTGTTTTATTGGCTCCCTCAAACTCAATTTCCATTTAATTTGTAAGCTGGCTTCCTGAGTCTATGTCTGGCAGCCAAGGTGTAAATCTGGCCTTATCTGGCCCCGGCATGCATAGCTCATCTCCACACACACTGTGCCAACAACAGATCTATTCATGGCCACCACGTTCTTGGCTGTCCGTGTATTAGAGAATACAACGCAAGGAGAGATAATTTCAATGCGGTGTCATCTATGCAGCTTCGAGAGGGGAGGAGACGGGGGGGGGGGGGTGGTTTTGTTCTCTCTGCCGAACGACCCTTGACACGAACCCCTCTGCATGGTGTTATTGGACAGACAAGACTAGAATATGATGTTCCCTGGGATACGTCTGTGGGAAATGACATGCATTCATATCCTGCTACTGTGGGTGGCTTCACATGTCAACACGAGCTAGGTGAGGGATGACCAGAATTCCCTGAGATGTGACCCTACAGGTGAGGGTGTGTGTTGATGCTTGGCAGGCGGGAAACCATTCTTCCAATTGGGCTAATTGAAGAAGACAGGGCTGAGCAGAAGATGTTGAACACAGTAGAATGAAGGAGGTCAGGATAGATGGGTAAAATGGCTGGATAAATATGCCTAGGAGGAAGTGGACAGACATTTCACAGTGGACATTTCTTATTCTACAGACAGCTCATCATTAGGTGATTCTATATCGTCTGAGATAATGAAATTGGTTGAGTTTTCTTCACAAACAATTGATGGAGAGTGTCTCGACTTCTGGAGCGGTTAGGTGCTTTTGGAGATGTTCTGGCGAGACCTCTTCCATTGCATCATTACTCATGTTCTCCATGACACGTCTGTCTGTAGGACACATTCACACCACCACTATCATTAACACAAAGTTCTCCCCTCCAAAAAAGGTTTACTAAAAGGTTTCGTTTGAACATTTTTAAAAGAGTAAACTGAACTTTCATGGCCACATATGTTCAGTATCAATTTCCTAAGCAATCAGCCTGGCCCAGGAATTTTACCATCATCAGAAATGGAAATTAGAACGTTAACATTCTTATGGGTAACAATTAAGTACCTTTCTGTAATAGTGTTCCATTCAAATTTAGCAAAAAACTATTTCTCAAACTAGAATTTTGCTAGTACTGTCTGGGAGTGGTCTGAGTGGTAAGGGTGAGTACACCTGAAAACTAGCTGTTTTTTGGCAGAAAGGTTTGAAACTTGTTATTGTTTGTTATTGGTTTATAATCTTATTTAGCACCTGGTGATGTCACCAGGCAACCTGACACTCCACCCATGCAAAACCTGAGGATTAGAAGGGTCTTTGTAGGTTGTATTTTCAACTAGCAACTCTCAGGGAATTACTGATTTTTCAGTTTCATCAGCTATTGTACAACATGATACATGAATGCAAGTGCATTTATTAACAAGTGCTAGAGTTCCATAATTCATAAGATGTATGTACACTATCTACAAATATATACAAAATGTACACATTTAAAAAAAAATGCTATATGTTCATGCCTCAAAGTATTCTCTTGCCTGGCATGACCCTTTCGAGTTCCATATTTTTAAGTGACGTGTGCACAGTTTTGTCACAGGAGGGATGTGTCCCGCCGAGGCGAGGTAAGGGGTGTGTATGTTTATGAGGCACGCGCTGTCTCCAGTGCTCAGGCCATTTGAAAGTGAGAGGGGAAATGTAGGCCAGTGGATGAGGATTAAGGGCTTGTCCCTCCTGTATCCTTCTTAATGAGGCTCACTGTGCCAGGAGAGGAGTACAGTGTGGAGTAGGGATGCTCTGCGGCACAGCCGCACAGCCTTGCTACCACTCCCCACTCGGATAAACCCTCTTCAGCCCATCAAGGGGCTGGCAGGGGAGGCTGGGGAACAAACACTGAGATGAGAGAGACATCAGACAAGTCAGGTAATTAGGACTTCTCTCCAGAAGAGAGGTGGGAGAAGGGAGGATAGCATGGCTAAACACCTCCTCTCCTTTTCTTCCCCAAGTCCTTGAGGGTCATGCTTGTTTTTGCCTTGATATTTGTGTTAATGACTGAGCTCCGTGTCTATCGCCCAGAGGGGACTGCTGTGTGTGTCTGAGGGAAAGCAGCTAGCGGTGAGGGCAAAGCAACGTTTTGTTTTTGTTTTTCCCCAGCAGCTGGAGGCGATGACGGGGAACACAATAACAATGTTCATGCTCTGTGTGAATACATAAGCACTCACTCATCTCCAAATCACAGAGTCACATAAACATCAAGCCTAGTCATCAACACACACCTGCTGTGACGTGGAGCATATGAAACGCCATATCATTACTGGGAATGGTGCGGCTCTCTTATTGTATTGACTGTACAAATGAGGTGGCTAATGTAGTACAATAATGGACTGGGTTTAATTGCTACCAGTAAATATACAACCTAATGGCCACTTATGAACGTTCAAAAAATATCAAGCGCACCATTTTGACTACAATCACTCTTTCTCTGCTGATCACTCCAATTGGTTTGACGTTGGTGCCCAGTACAAATACTCCCGTCCCCCATTTCTCAACACCCCCTCAACCCCTACCTCCACTCTCCCCTTGGTCTGTACACCTCCAACCACCCGCCACCCCCGTCCAATCCACCTCCCATTCCGTGCACACCCCCTTACCCTGCCCCTCATCCCCCCATTCTCCCCCAGTCCAGATGCTCCGTGTATTAATGGAACTGCTGAAATATTAACACCTGCGTGCCTCTCTCTCTCTCGCTCCGGGCCTCTCGGTCCCCTCTGCAGATGTGGCCTGTCAATCTGCATGAAGAGGAACATGGCCAGCTAATCAGACTGACGGCGTGCTACGCTAGCCTTGCTCCCCGCTATCCTTGCTGACCGCTAGCCTTGCTCCCCGCGAACCTGGCCTTTTAAAGAGGCCTTTGTCTTTATTTATTTATTTTGCTCACTGCCTCTGTATGGGTTTTATATGCCTGTCTCCCTAGATCCCCATCCAGGCTCAGTCAACCAGGCACGCTACCTGTGTACATAATAGCATCATAAAGCCTGTTTATGGTCGGTTATGTTGCAGAGATTATTGGAAACGCGAAAGCTGTTAACCGGATTGTGTCATGAACACAATAGTGGGGGAGAAAGGGGGAGGGGAAAAAATGACCAGATTTGAGGAGTCCGATGGGGAGCGTAACATATCAGACCTGACCAAGCACTCTAAATAACATGATTCATATTTTATAGTCCAAAACACATCTTTAATGCATCGTCCTGTATGTGGTATATGAAAATATTCTTGAATTTATGGACGGGTGGAAATCAGTCGCTTGGAGAACCAGGTCAGGTCAGTTAGAACAATTGTGTAACATGTTACAACCTCTCAATGTAAATTACAGGTTGGTTATATACATTATATTAGTTATACAGTGAATGGCTTTATTGATGTGGCTAGGAGATGTAGGAGGCGGTGTTGGAATTCTATGCACTGACAAAGCAAACTTTTAAACTCTGCTTAAAGGGACGAAGGTTTGATGCGTTCACCTTGTCTCCCCTCCAGTGTCTGAGCTTTGCAGAATGGAGAAGAGGGATGGTGGATATATGCGAAGTCATATAAAAAAAAATATTTAAAAAATAGTGGAGACCTTTAAAAGATGAGTTTCACCTATTGTTCCTCAGTCAGATTCAGCCTTTTAAGAGTCTCACCTCTAAGGAGCTAGCCTGGTTGCCGTCTCTGATCAGCTGTGACATTCTACTCCTTCCCACTATTGTCATTTGCCAAATGACAGGAGTGGCAAGGAGTGGAATGTTAGCTAAAAAGACCGCTACCCACACTACTAAGGAGCTATCCTAGGGCCCAACCTCACCTCACCTTGGCGAGAAATGGCAAGAAAACACTGGAGAGTATTACATTAACGCCGTGGCCCACAATAGCTCAGTCTGTAAAAGGAAGGGACTGATAGCTAAAAATTAAAGCTCTAAAAACACTATGAGTGAGGAGGAAAGCGGAACAATGACCATCTGTTGAGCTTGCCACAGCCGTAGGGAGATCGATTGGTGAATATTTCATTAGAGGCTGAGCTAAATCCTCTCCAAATCAACACATACATACACTGTATCTCCCTGGAGGGGTTTCGCTACCATATGTGCATGTTTATTCATACAGGGGGCCATGTTGTCTGAGAGAGTGATGGATATAGGTAATTACTTTCCTCTGATCCCGTTTAGCCCGCGCGCCGGCAAAGCTCGTAATTGCGGGCGAACACAGGGAGCAAATCGAGTTAATCTGGAGTAAATTGATAAAGATGATAAACAATGCACCCCGCATACGAAGTGCACTGGGGTTATCAGTGGCAGGTGTTGGAGTGCTTGACGACACTGTACGTCGGAGCAGGGCGGTTTTATTGGGGGGGTTTTGACACGGTGAGATGGTCTACTGTGATGAGGGATAATTAATACCTTCTAATCTTCATCTGCTCTAGCAACAACAGGAGGAGCAGGGAAGTCCAATAAGATTCTGTCAGTTTATCTCTGTTCCTCTTTCTCTCATCTCGCTATCTGTCTCTGTGGGCGCTATGTCTTCCTCAACTTTGCTCTATCCCTGTCCGTCTCTAAGCTTTACCTCAGCTAGATAAAAATGCTGTGTGCGATGACGTAGTGCAGATGAATTAGGCGGCCGAGCATCGATCATCCTACTACCTGCATTCAAATAATTACCCTCAATGTTTATTGGATTTTTGCATCAAGCTCAGAACGTAACCTCCATGAAGTTCATCGTAGCTTACTTCATCTGCCTAGAATCTTTCCCACTTTAACGTAGAGAGTTAGGGAGGATGTGCCGTTAGGGAGTTTAATGACGAAGAACATGGGACAACACAAAACAAGAGAAGAGCCGCATCTAACTTGGAAACATAAATAATATTGCCTGGTGGGTGATAACAAAGGAGTGCTAGATAAAGGGAAGCAATCAGGGTAGTGATGGAGTCCAGGTGTGCCTCATGATGGGGCGCAGGTGTGCGTGATGAGGGCTGCCAGGAGTGCGTAATGAAGGGTTTCCAGGACCGGTGGTTAGTAGACCAGCGATGTCGAGCTCCGGAGAGGGAGACCGGGCAAAGATGTGACACCCACATTGTAGGGGCAGTATAACGTAGCATATCAACGCGTGACTCCCAAGTTTACATTGACAGGATGGCATTATACGTTTCCACCGCAATGTTTTATAATTACACTGAAAAATGTAAACGCAAGATGTAAAGGGTTGGTCCCATGTTTTATGAGCTGAAATAAAAGATCCCGTACATTTTCCATGCACACAAAAAGCTTATTTCTCTCAAATGTTGTGCACAAATTTGTTTACATCCCTGTTAGTGAGAATTTCTCCTTTGCCAAGATAATACATCCACCTGACAGGTGTGGCATATCAAGAAGCTGTTTAAACATCATGATCCTTACACAGGTGCACCTTGTGCTGGGGACAATAAAAGGCCACTCTAAAATGTGCAGTTTTGTCACACAACACAATACCACAGATGTCTTTAAGTTTTGAGGGACCATGCAATTGGCATGCTGACTGCAGGAATGTCCACAAGCGCTGTTGCCAGATAATTTAATGTTAATTTCTCTAACATTTCTCTACCATGCCACCTCAAATGTTGTTTTAGAGAATTTGGCAGTACGTCCAACCGGCCTCACAACCGCAGACCACGTGTATGGTGTCCTATGGACAAGTGGTTTGCTGATGTCAACGTTAACAGAGTGCCCTATGGTGACAGTAGGGTTATGAAATGGGCAGGCATAAGCTACGGACAACGAACACAATTGGATTTTAAAAAAAAACTGTGGATGGAAACGTGGTTATTGTAATCATCTGTCATATGGAGTAGCATCTAGCCTGTGTTGTAGCGACTCTTTTCTCCGTACAGATTTTCATTATCATTCACACACAGACACCCTTACTCACACACTGAAGAGTGGGCTGTCACACAATAGACTTAAGATGTCCGCTCATTTATTGACTTTTAAAAGCTTCAGCATCCTACACTGGCTACAGTATGTCCAGGCCTGACAAACTTTTTTAACCAGCACATTATGACAGGCACTAAGTGAAACGTTCCCAGGTATCATAGGCTTTAAGGTATCATACTGATACACATTTAGCTGATTATAGTGGGGCGAGTTTTAAACATGTCCAGGACAGCAGTGACCTCTCCCTGCTGTAACCCCCATCGCAGAGGGAAGAGGAAACTGTGAGTTTGACATTAACACTTAGAATGAAGAAAACATTATTCGTCCGTTAAAATATACCAAGCTAATAATGTAATATCATTTCCTTCCTCTATCTACTATTTCTGTGGAAGACAGCGATTTCCACAGGAGAAGCCTCGCATGTGATCTTTTGCAACCCCTCCTTTCTCCCCACTCGTTATTTTCCGTTGTTCCTCTTCTTTCTTTCTTTCTCTCCCCATCTCCCATTTTCTCGCTGTATCTCGCCGTCTCACTCTCTCTTTCACCCTTGTTCTCTATCACTCTTCTACTTTTCTCTTTCGCTCTCTCTCTCTCTCACTTTTCTCTCCCCTCCTCCCCTCTCCCCCTCCCTCACTCTTTGCACATTACTATTTATAAAGCCGGCTGGTTAGGCCTGCATCATGCCCTCTAGAATCTGGAGTTCCAGACTTAGGCACCCCAAGGCAAAAGTTGACTGCCATAAGCACACTGCCGATCTGCAACTGATATTAATATTTGAATAAGTGAATACGTAAACATATGAGGCAGTGCAATCAGAATCATAGCTCTCCAAATAAATATGGCAGAAGAAGGTGTGCTTAAAATTAGAATATGGAAGCTTAGAATACGGAGTGTGAGATGTGTTACAGTCACGTTGAGATAACAATGCCTAGTTGAAATGATGTTTGCATAATGCACCGACACACACGCAAACAGACGCGTATTATACAAACCCTTCCGTATCCACGGAGAATGGCTAAGCCTGCAGTTCTCCTGGGGGAACGACTCCCTCTCCAGTGTCTAATGATAACACAGCCTTGGAAATCATGTTTGAAATGGCCTTCTTAAATGACTGTCTGCCACCCTATTGAAATGCTTGCCCACGTGTGCTTTTCTCACAGACAAAGTTGTTCTATTTGATCTACCCTGGTGGCAGCAGTCTTCTGCCAGGTTTAGTAGGCAGACAGGCGCACCGAGAAATGCAGGGGTGGTCCAAAAAAAGGTCCTTCTGTCGTGTGAAACTAAATCATCTGTTTTGCACATCACAGAGGCTTATTTTGTTTTTAAGGCGGTTTGCAGAGATAGCTTTGTGTGTGTGTGTGTGTGTGTGTGCGTGTGTGTGTGCGTGTGTGTGTGTGTGCATACATGCCTGTGCGTATGCTTGTGTTGTGTGCATACAGGAGACCTGCTGACGGATGAGAGCTAGGAAGGCATTTTTAATTACCACTAACCCCCCAGTCCATGCTGATAGCGTCAGAGAGGATCTGACTTGCCCCCTCCCTCTGATCAGCCTCATCAGCTGTCTGCTTAGCCCTCAATTTATCTCTTTTTTTCAATTTATTTAGAGAGCCTTTGTACACACACATTCCCCAGGGAGGCCCTCCTTTGAGCATTTAAGCGTAGTTCCTTGCTAAAGTACCTTAGAAACTTTTCCCTGTTTCTTCTTTTACCTCATTTTTGTTGTTGTTGTGTACAGCTTGGACACGCAGCAACATGCTGATTCAGAGTACATTTTCTTCACTATGATAGAGCGTTTCTTAAAGAAGTGGTAAAAACGACTAAGGGCAGTGTTTGGTGTTGGCTTGATTGATTTTGTGTTTACATCCCATTGGTGCTCAAAACAGTCGAGCTGAAATAACGAAATCGTCCTAATGAGAGGCCAATTAGACAAAATGACAGCTCGTTCTGTTGTGCTAGCATTGATCATATAAATAGTGGCAAGGTACTTGATTTTCTCTTTCACAACGTATTTCTCATTAAGAGCACTATAACCAGAGATCAAAAACCCCTGATTTGCTCCCTGATGAGCTTGCACTTTAATCCTCTTCCAATGAAATAATCATCTTTTATCCAAACATAAGCCACGCAGCGCTAACAGGGCTGACTTTTTACACGGGCACACTTTCCACACCACCTAATAACCAAGGTCAGACACCCGGGTAGGGTTACCTAACGAAGGCCCTTAGGGCCCACTGTTGGGCAGGGCTATGTGACACCACCTTGGGGTGAGAAATCAGAGCTTCCCCCTGACTAACCCACACTATGGGCGTAAAAGTGTAACAGAGGAGGTGTGACACCGCGCACACACCCCCCATCTCCGAGAACCCGAGAGGAGCTGAGGGCCCTCACACACACACACACACACACACACACACACACACACACACACACACACACACACACACACACACACACACACACACACACACACAAATGCAGAGAGCAGACAGAGAAATACTACCCATGACCCATAGGCACAGAGGGACTCAACGTCATGTCCTTTACTGAGGCGGCTGCATGGAGGGGCAAAAATAACACCACCTACTGAAAATAAGAAGAGTATCACAGCATTGCATTGTCCCAAATAGTGTATGATGGAAATGATCTTTGAGGCCAAAAACATGAAGTCTTGTCTTTGAAATGCAAGTGTGTCAAGCTTAACACACCGAGAATATAATAGGAAATACGGTCCAATACCTGGGAAATAGGGATATATAGTGGAAGGTAAATGCATATAAATGTCGTTTGCGCAGCTTTTTGTTTGTGAATTTTTAGTTTGTGAATTATCATTTACCCACTTATTATTGTGTTCCCCCATGGTTGGTTACTCTGCGAATGAGTGGAATCATGATTCAGGTATGCTTGTTATGTTTGCTTGCTCCCCCAGGATTTGCCTTGCTAGCAGCGTATTCACCATTACCCTGTCCAACAGTCAAACTCCACCCACGGCACAGACCGAGAAGTGAAACCAACTACCTCAGCCCAGACCAGCGTTGGAAAGTAACAGAGAGACGCCGCTGACAGTGGCCTTGCGAGATGCCGGACATGAGGCAAAAAAAAATTACGTCCCTCGTCTCCTGCCTTGTCAACAGACATCCCCCAAAGAAGTCAGCTGGACAGCTGGACAGCTGGACGGAATCATGGTGGAAGCAGAAGGGATAGTAGATTCTGATGGAGCATTGAGCAACTTTGGTGAGAGTGAGTGGAAGACTGTGGCAACAAATAATAGAGCCAAAAGAGTAAAAGTGAATGATATTCAGATTTTTGTTGGAGTGCGATTTCTTAATAATGATATATACTTGTCAGATCCATTTGATGTCAAATAAAGGATAAATGATGCATTCGGAAAGGTGGAATTAGTCAGTTACCAGAAGTGGCTTTGTTTCTTGCATCACATTTCTTGCATCACAGAAGAGCAGAAGGGAGAAAGCTTTGTGGCTCCATAAGTTGGTAACATCTCAGGGGGAGAGCTTTGATTTTCGTTGCAGGGCACTGATTCAACTTGTGATATCAGGAGTATTGCTGGACATTGATTCCAGGAGTGGTTAAAGCACGGAGCCTGAACTGTGTAGTGGATGGAAAGAAGGAAGAAAGTCAGTCGGTTTTACTGATGTGTGCTGTTGTAAGAATAGCAAATAAACCGTTAAAGTGCCCAAAATTGCATAAATCAACATGTAGTTGAAGAATCTGATGAATCTGATGATGTAGGTGGAAATCACATTGCTGAATTCCCGGAGTGCCCTTCTTCTGGTAAAGGAGTTTGAAGTTGCAAGGATCTGAGGCGTACAACAGGTCTCCTACAGAGAGACACGGGAAACAGGAGCAAGTGGAGATGAGGAAGCTATGGCTGTGGATGACCCTTAGCCTGTTCAGAATGTAACATAGCAGTTGAGGGGGATACTGATACATGTGACAATAAAAACGTTTTTTCTTTTTTTCTTATTTTATAAAGAAGGTGGATTTTGGGGCAACTTTTTTTGGAATACATTTGGGGGCAATGTTTTGCAAACTCCGACCCAACTTTGTTATTTTGTGATTCTTTTGACATTTATTTTTACTTTATTTTCCCAAAATGTGTCTGCTGTCTTTTCTTATGACCGACAACAGCTTTTGAACATCAGATCGGCAGTTACTTACCTCAATTCCGGCTTTATCTTCGACTTTGACTTATCTGCACTCTGCTCTTTCCGCAATTCCAACCCAAATTTCGGGGTATCCAAGAGGAAATGCCATGTTACAGAGGCAAATTAAATGGAGTCCTGGTGAGATTAAGGCAAAGGGAAAACTGGCCATCTCTTCCCTCCATTCTATTATCAATTGATAGTAAGATGGATGACCTCTGATCGCGGATTTGTGCCAACGGGACCCTCGTAACTACAATATTCTCAACTTTTCTGAAACATCGCTTCCAGACAAGAAACGCCCCATGGCTATCCAACTCGATGGATTATACACTCACCATTCCATTCGACAGGACAGTGGACTCAAGGAAATCGAGAGGGGAGGGGTTTGCTTCTTCATCAACAACAAATGGTGAGCTGACTCGAGAGGAGTGGAAGTCTTGACCCATTGTTCACCGATCTTGGAATACCTGATGGTCAAATGCTGACCCTTCTGCCTCCCGGGGGAGTTTTCAGCTGTTTTGATGGACAAGAAAAATAACAAGCTGGCACTTAACGAACTGTACGAGGCAATAAACAAACAGGAAAATGTGCACGCAGAGGCTGCTTTTCTTGTTGCAGATGATTTTAATTCCAAGTGATTAAGACATGTGACTTCCATCAAAACTTCTCCTTCACCACTAGGCCCGATTAAGTCATAGACAACTGTTACTCTACCCACAAGGAAATATACAACGCCTTTACTCGTCCCCCATTCAGTAAATCAGATCATGACTCCCTACTCCTGCTTCCTGTTTACAAGCAGAAGCTCAAACAGGAAGTACCTGTGACTTGCTCCATTGAGAAATGGTCATCAGAAGATGAGATTATGCTACAGGACTTCTTTGCTAGCCTGATTGGACGAGCTAACCTCCTCCGTCACCGCCTTCGTTAGGAAATGCATCAGCGACGTTGTCCCCACATTGAAGGTTGGCTGCTTCCCCAATCAAAAGCTCTGGATTAACACTGATGTTGGCACTAAGATTAAGGACTACCACACACAGGGCTATCACAGACAATCCTGAGGCTACAGCTGAGGTCAGAAAAAAGTACAAGAAGTCCATTTACAACCTCAGCAGTGATTAAACGAGCAAAAGGACAGCATAGGAAGAAGGTGGAATCATAATACACAGGCTCTGATGCCCGCCGCATGTGGCAGGGGCTTACAGTCCATTACGGAGTACAAAGGAAGACCCAGCCGCCATATTCTCAACGGTGCCTCTCTACCAGATGAACTCAATGCATTTAATGCATGCTTCGATAAGAACAACACCGTGCCGCGCATGGGCCCCCACTGACCCAGAGGACAGGGGGATTTCGCTCTCCGAGGCTGACGTGAGTAAGGCCTTTAATCAGGTCAACACACGCAAGGCCGCGGGCCCGGACGCGATTCCAGGGCACATTCTCAGAGAATGCGCATACCGACTGGCAGGCATATTCATGGTCATTTTCAACCTCTCCTTGCCCCATTCTGTAATCCCCAGACGTTCTAAACTGACCATCATCAATCCTGTTCCCAAGAACTCTAAGGCTTCATGCCACAACGACTACTACCCTGTAGCACTCACATCCGTTTTCATGAAGTGCACACATCAGCTCCGTCATCCCAGACAATCTAGACACACTCCTAATTTGCATACCGTATCGTGGACTACATGAAAAGGGGGTGGGGAGGGGGGGAGGGACTTAAAATGGTCCACACACATGCACACAGTCGGGAAGAAAGCGTGACAGCGTCTCTTCCCCCTCAGGAGGTTGAAATGGTTTGGCACGGGCCCTCAAATTCTCAAAAAGTTCCACAGCTGCGCAATTGAGAGCATCTTGACTGGCTGCATCACTGTCTGGTATGGCAACAGCACCGCCCTTCGATCGCGTGGTGCTAAAGAGTGTGGCTGACAGCCCAGTACATCACTAGGGCCGAGATCTCTGCCATACAGGATCTCTGTATCAGGCGGTGTGAAGGCCAATACAATCATTAATAAAGACTCTCACCACCCAAGCCATAGACTATTATTTCTGCTTCCCTTACCGCAAACGGTTCCGGTGCATGAAGTCTGACCGACAGGCTCCTGAACAGCTTCTATCCCCAAAGCCATAGCACTGCTACAAAGCAAACAAAATGGGCTACACGGACTATTTCAGCTGACCCTTATATCCTATTTATCATTTTTGCACTGTCTCTATGCACACTCACAGGACACTACACACACTGACACTACTCACACTTCATTTTCTCACACACACATAACATGGACAAACACGCACACACAAACACTCACATTCTGACCGGTTGCATCACTACCTGGTATGACAACTGCTCGGCATCTGACTGTAAGGCGGGAAGTTAATATTACAGTGGTCACTTAAGAGAATCTTAGTGAGTGGTCAGTGGTGAGTCAGACAGTGATAAGGCTGACAGTGGTGAGTCAGACAGTGGTGAGACTGACAGTGGTGAGTCAGACAGTTTTGAGGCTGACAGTGGTGAGTCAGACAGTGGTGAGTCAGACAGTTTTGAGGCTGACAGTGGTGAGTCAGACAGTGGTGAGTCAGACAGTGGTGAGTCAGACAGTGGTGAGTCAGACAGTTTTAAGGCTGACAGTGGTGAGTCAGACAGTTTTAAGGCTGACAGTGGTGAGTCAGACAGTGGTGAGTCAGACAGTTTTGAGGCTGACAGTGGTGAGTCAGACAGTGGTGAGTCAGACAGTGGTGAGTCAGACAGTGGTGAGTCAGACAGTTTTGAGGCTGACAGTGGTGAGGCTGACAGTGGTGAGTCAGACAGTTTTGAGGCTGACAGTGGTGAGTCAGACAGTTTTGAGGCTGACAGTGGTGAGGCTGACAGTGGTGAGTCAGACAGTTTTGAGGCTGACAGTGGTGAGTCAGACAGTGGTGAGTCAGACAGTGGTGAGTCAGACAGTTTTGAGGCTGACAGTGGTGAGTCAGACAGTAGTGAGTCAGACAGTGGTGAGTCAGACAGTGGTGAGGCTGACAGTGGTGAGTCAGACAGTGGTGAGTCAGACAGTGGTGAGGCTGAACAATGGTGAGGCTGACAGTGGTGAGTCAGACAGTGGTGAGGCTGACAGTGGTGAGGCTGAGGCAGGCTGCACTGCAGGAGGAGGCAGAGGAGACACACTGTTAATAGTACAGTGGTCCCCAAACTTAGGTTGGGGTCCCTGAAATTAAAATTGGGTCCACTGAGAGAATCTGTAATCTTATCAAACACAATAACTTGTTTATCTTTAAATGGGTATAGAATACGACATTTTAGAGTCAACTAAGGGCCTTTTACATGGGTGCACTTTAACATTTTACAGTACAGAAAACTGAATTGCAGTGCAGCGCACATGAGATACCAAGAACATGAATGTGATTACAAATATAACATATTTCAACATACTGTAAACATCTCCACATCCTATTTTTCTGGACTTTTCTAGCGACCAGTCCAAACTATTTTGGGAGGGCAACCTGGTGTCCATTTTGTGCCATTTTTAACTACAGGGAATAACATTAGACCTTCCCTATAGACCTGCATGAAAACGCAATCAAAAAATACACTTCCAAAAATGTCACACGTTTTGGTTTATATTGGTGGTTGTACGTCTTAACTTGATCGCCCAAAAGTTTTCTTTTACCACTACGTCACTACTGGGTATACATTTCTTACCCATCTAAAACAGAGTGGTTTTCAATGGCTTAGGTTGTGTATTTTATTCATGTATGTGGACACACTTAGTATTGTAAAACAATGAGGACATCACATGGATCTTCATGTAAACAGACAAACTTCATCCATCCATTCATCCCACATAGGCGGGGATGCAGTCGAGTGGGTTGAAAGCAAACCCCACAATTCCATATTTCACTAACCTGTTGCGTGGGCTATTTCTCAAGTGAAAAAAATGTGCGTGTTGAATCACAACAAACACTTCACTGAAGAATCCCGTCAATAGTTCCCACTCCTACTAGGAGTAGTATTGTTGACCAATCACTGACGCAGGGGCGTAGACTTTGTATACCTTAACTTCCACTTGCCTCAACAACAAAAAATTGTGTGCGCAAACAGCCAAATAAAACCCTGCTGGACACTGAAACGAACAAGAGAGTCACAAAATCTCGTCATAATGTACAGTTAAAGTCTAAAGTTTACATACACCTTAGCCAAATACATTTACACTCAGTTCCACAATTCCTGACATCTAATCCTAGTAACAATTCCCTGTCTTAGGTCAGTTAGGATCATCACCTTATTTTAAGAATGTGAAATGTCAGAATAATAGTAGAGAGAATGATTTATTTCAGCTTTTATTTCTTTCATCACATTCCCAGTGGGTCAGAAGTTTACATACACTCAATTATAATTTGGTAGCATTGCCTTTAAATTGTTTACCTTGGGTCAAACGTTTCGGGTAGCCTTCCACAAGCTTCCCACAATAAGTTGGGTGAATTATGGCCCATTCCTCCTGACAGAGCTGGTGTAACTGAGTCAAGTTTGTAGGCCTCCTTGACCACACACACTTTTTTCAGTACTGCCCACACATTTTCTATGGGGTTGAGGTCAGGGATTTGTGATGGCCACTCCAATACCTTGACTTTGTTGAACCTTAAGCCATTTTGCTACAACTTTGAAAGTATGCTTGGGGTCATTGTCCATTTGGAAGACCCATTTACGACCAAGCTTTAACAGCCTGACTGATGTCTTGAGATGTTGCTTCAATATATCCACATAATTTTCCTTCCTCAAGATGCCATCTATTTTGTGAAGTGCACCAGTCCCTCCTGCAGCAAAGCACCCCGACAACATGATGCTGCCACCCCCGTGCTTCACGTTTCGGATGGTGTTCTTCGGCTTGCAAGCCTCCCCCTTTTTCCTCCAAACATAACGATGGTCATTATGTCCAAACAGTTCTATTTGTGTTTCATCAGACCAGAGGACATTTCTCCAAGAAGTACAATCTTTGTCACCAAGTGCATTTGCAACCCGTAGTCTGGCTTTTTTATGGCTTCATCCTTGCTGAGCGGCCTTTCAGGTTATGTTGATATATGACTCGTTTTACTGTGGATATAGATACTTTTGTACCTGTTTCCTCCAGCAACTTCATAAGGTCCTTTGCTGTTGATCTGGGAATGATTTTCACTTTTCGCACCAAAGTACGTTAATCTCTAGGAGACCGAACGTGTCTCCTTCCTGAGTGGTATGACGGCTGCATGGTCCCATGGTGTTTATACTTGTGTACTATTGTTTGTACAGATGTACGTGGTACCTTCAGGCGCTTGGATGAACCAGACTTGTGGATGAACCAGACTTGTGGACATCTACAATTCTTTTTCTGAGGTCTTGGTTGATTTCTATTGATTTTCCCATGATGTCAAGAGAAGAGGCACTGAGTTTTAAGGTATGCCTTGAAATGCATCCACAGGTACACCTCCAATTGACTGAAATTATGTCAGTTAGCCTATCAGAAGCTTCGAAAGCCATGACATCATTTTCTGGAATTTTCCAATCTGTTTAAAGCACAGTCAACTTAGTGTATGTAAACTTCTGACCCACTGGAATTGTGATAATCTGTCTGTAAACATTTGTTGGAAATATTACTTGTGTCATGTACAAAGTAGATGTCCTAACCGACTTGCCAAAACTATAGTTTGTTAACAATAAATGTTTGGAGTGGTTGGAAAATAGTTTTAATGACTCCAACCTAAGTGCATGTAAACTTCCGACTTCAACTGTATGCGCTAACCGGCGTGCCGGAATTTTGATTAGGAAGCATGGAACAGCCTTAAGACTCACTTGTTGCTCCAGATGAAGACACAGCGACCTACACACACTCCCTATTGATTTAAAAGGCCCACCCATCAATCTGATGGAGATACAGGAGATGGGGGTGCCATGCTTCAGATCACAGGTGATTAAGTCAATGTAATGATGTGAACACGGCTATAGTGCAGGGGTTAGGGTGCCATAAACCGGAGAATATCTCTCAGATAGCACCAGTCAAACTCCCATGGTTTTTGATTGATAGCCTGGATGTGTGTAATACTCATCTCATTTCCCCCCAGCCTCCAGGTCTAACTAATCCACATCTGTGGTGGGTTTGAGATGAATTCTCCCAGTTATTGCA
Source organism: Oncorhynchus mykiss (assembly GCF_013265735.2). Taxonomy (NCBI): domain Eukaryota; kingdom Metazoa; phylum Chordata; class Actinopteri; order Salmoniformes; family Salmonidae; genus Oncorhynchus; species Oncorhynchus mykiss. The sequence goes on from NC_048573.1 coordinate 38,566,643, forward strand.
ATGGATTTTTATATAGGCCTTAGGTTTAATCAGTGAGCCAATCAAAAGAAGGCCTTTTACGTTGACTTGGGGTGACATTTTTTTTTTTAAATTATCAATGTACTGCTTTTCATCTTCCGAGGATCTGACAGTATTGTGTGAGTTTAACTCCCCGCCTCGACCGCCAAAACGTGTGATTTTTATTCAACGCAGTCTCAATCTTTAGGAGTTGGATATACTATATAGGATGATTCAATTTATATGAATCGTTCACCTCAAAATACTAAATGAGTATCCAGTGTAAATAGTGCATAGCTTGAATATCATGCGACCGTAAGGGCTTTCACACTCTGCCTGAAAGCAAAGCCGCACGGCTGACAATTTACCTCTCTTAATGCTGTTTACAAAAACGCCTAACAAGTGTTAAATGTGTATCACTAATCAGGTAAACAGGGAAACGGATGCGTTGTGCGTGGCGCTGTAATCCATCACCGGGATTCTCCTCCAATCTTATTACCTCCTTTCAACGTTTCCACACGGTCAGAAAAGACTGCCACTTCTGCACGCTTGAAAAGCATTTGGAGAGAGAAAAAAAACAGGAAGCGTAGAAGAAAGAAAATAGAAAAGAAGAAAAAAAACAGAGGTAGATGCTTTTCATTTTGAAACCTGAATCCTCCATCAAAACCCCGGCATGTCCCTGATGCATGAATAATACAGTAATAAGAAACATAGCCTGGCCATTTCATATTCATAACAATCTGAGCTGGATATGTAAGCACCTTTGGATTTTATGCATCTAAAATTATACTTTTCCTCCCGGATTCTCTCTTTCTTTCTCTGGCGAGGAGGATATATTCACTCGCGTGGCTGTTTCGTGCTGTCTCTGGCAGAGATTACAGTGCGGGGAATGAGCCCAGTAAAGGGTGTGACAGTGGACCAAATGGCAACCTGGAGCAGCCTTATTACCATATGTTCCTGGAGGAATGTCCAATTGAATTCTATCTCAATGGAATGCGGTTTTAAGTTAGGTTATTCATTGGCCTGATTTACGATACACAGGCTAGAGTCACGCTGCACTGAGCATCACAACAGATAGATGTAGTCAGAGTTTCCCACAACACCAGCAAGCTGCATGGGGATGGAGCTGGTTACAAAAAGGGTCACTGAGGCACAACAAGCTAAGACTACCCCATCACCCCACAATCTCCCCAAATTCCCTAGTCTGCAACATCCCTAATATACAACGTCCCTAGTCTACAACATCCCTAGTCTACAACATCCCTAGTCTAAAACATCCCTAGTCTAAAATATCCCTAGTCTACAGCATCCCTAGTCTACAACATCCCTAAACTGAAACATCCCTAGTCTAAAATATCCCTAGTCTACAGCATCCCTAGTCTACAACATCCCTAAACTGAAACATCCCTAGTCTACAACATCCCTAGTCTAAAACATCCCTAGTCTAAAATATCCCTAGTCTACAGCATCCCTAGTCTACAACATCCCTAAACTGAAACATCCCTAGTCTACAACATCCCGAGTCTACAACATCCCTAGTCTAAAATATCCCTAGTCTACAGCATCCCTAGTCTACAACATCCCTAAACTGAAACATCCCTAGTCTACAACATCCCGAGTCTACAACATCCCTAGTCTAAAACATCCCTAGTCTAAAATATCCCTAGTCTAAAATATCCCTAGTCTAAAACATCCCTAGTCTAAAACATCCCTAGTCTAAAACATCCCTAGTCTAAAATATCCCTAGTCTAAAACATCCCTAGTCTAAAATATCCCTAGTCTACAACATCCCTAAACTGAAACATCCCTAGTCTAAAACATCCCTAGTCTACAACATCCCTAGTCTAAAACATCCCTAGTCTAAAACATCCCTAGTCTAAAACATCCCTAGTCTACAACATCCCTAGTCTACAACATCCCTAGTCTAAAATATCCCTAGTCTACAGCATCCCTAGTCTACAACATCCCTAGTCTACAACATCCCTAGTCTACAACATCCCTAGTCTACAACATCCCTCTTATATCATTTCTTCCCAGGGATAGATGGGGTTAGAGGAATGTTGTGTCCATTTCCATGTTGGTCAGATATATGAAATATTTAAATACTTTCATTACAGTTACGGTAACTGAAGATCTTAGATTACAGTGATATATCAGGTGAAATGTTCTATGTCGGCCATGAGTGGCTGGCCAGTGAATCATGTGGTGGTGAGTAAGAGGACGGTGGGACATCGTGGAGCACTGGGTGATGAATCTGTGGCCTGGATCCTGTGAGGTCACCCAGATGGCACTAAGAGCGATGTGAGGCCTTGTCCCCGATCCATCAGGGGCCGAGGGGTGTAGAAAATAGCTATTTCATCTTCACATCTACCCCCCCCCCCCCCACGGAGTCAACTGACCGCTCATCAGACACATTGACTGCCATTTAACACTGTGGTCATGGGCAAGGTCATAGTCATACTGTATGGGCGCAGGGGTGTGTGTGTGTGTGTGTGTGTGTGTGTGCGTGCATGCGCACGTCTGTGTCTGTGTGTGAGCATTTCTGTCTGCCACTAGACCCACCACAGAGACCAAAGCAGCCTAGGAGCTGAAACTTCCCATATCTCCCAGGTGCCATAAATCAGAACACTATCTGACCCTGGAGGACTGATGTCATCCTACAGAGCACAGCCTCAACCTGGGCACACTCAAGGTTTTAGAGATGGGTTAGCCAGGGGATAGCTAGCTAGGGGATGTTGGGGAGTGGCTGGGCCCATTAGACTTAGATCTCTGACAGGCGTTAGTCTCAGGAGAGAGCTGTGGCAAAGCTGTGCTCTGTCCTTTAGTCTAGTGTACACATCAGTCTTCACCACTGTCTGGACAATCTGAAATCCTGTCTGTTTGTCTCTGTGAGTCTTATATTTCATCCTTATATTTCAAAACGTGTGACACAGTCAAGGAATTGCACGGTGTGAAGGATATGAACAGACCAAAGCCAAACATGGATGGTCAGGCTTTTGACTTGTGTCATCTATAAAATGGTGTTTCAAGTCAACCTAGAGAGCACTTTGTCCATCAGTCAGAGGGACATTCTCAGTGGAGAAGGGGGTTATTCAGACCCACTCTATAAGGAACAACTTGATTCACACAAAAACACATGTGTACACACACACACACACACACACACACACACTCACAAAGATCCAGAGATCACCCTAACCGCTAGTGATCCTAGCTTTACTCTTCAGTATCAGCTCCATGATCATGTCCCTTGAACACAGCGAGAGCTCAGCACTACCCCTATGCCTGCCAGGGCTGAGTGATTTTTTTCAACATACATGCATCACATTAACCAGCTTGATAATATCTCATTTCCAATTAAATGTATTTATCTCAACTTTGAATAGAATAAGAATGAAGTTACAGGCTGTTCATCTATCCTCATATCCATCCCATTTAAAAAAGGACTGAAGACAGAAGATAATTTGATCATTTGCTGTAACATGTATAAATTAAATTAAATAGCCGAGTACACACACCAAGACTTTTCAAATGTTATTGCACAGAAAAACGTGGACAGTCGAGTGTATTGCAAATTCAAAACCGCTGGACAGCAACACATCTACTCAAATCAAATCGTATTGGTCACATACACGTGATTAGCAGATGTTATTGTGGGTGTAGCGAAATGCTTGCGCTTCTAGCTCCGACAGTGCAGTAATATCTAGCAAGTACTATTTAACAAATTCCACAACATACTGTATACCCAATACACACAAATCTAAGTGGGAATGAATTAAGACTATATGCATATGGACGAGCGATGTCAGAGCAGAATGGACTAAGATACCGTAGAATAGTATTGAATACAGTATATACATATGAGATGAGTAATGCCAGATATGTAAACATTAAAGTGACTAGTGTTCCATTCCTTAAAGTGGCCAGTGATTCCTAGTCTATGCCTATAGGCAGCAGCCTTTAATGTGCTAGTGATGGCTATTTCACAGTCTGATGGCCTTGAGATAGAAGCTGTTTTTCAGTCTCTCGGTCCCAGCTTTGATGCTCTTGTACTGACCTCGCCTTCTGGATGATAGCGGGGTGAACAGGCAGTGGCTCGGGTGGTTGATGTCCTTGATGATCTTGTTGGCCTTCCTGTGACATCGGGTGCTGTAGGTGTCCTGGAGGGCAGATTTGCCCCAGGTAATGCGTTGGGCATACCGCACCATCCTCTGGAGAGCCTTGCGGTTGCGGGCGATGCAGTTGCCATCTGTGATGGTTTCAGGTGACAAGCCACGTTTCTTTAGCCTCCTGAGTTTGAAGAGGCTCTGTTGCGCATTCTTCACCACACTGTCTGTGTGGGTGTTCCATTTCAGTTTGTCTGTGATGTGTACACCAAGGAACTTGAAGCTTTCCACCTTCTCCACTGCGGTCCCGTCGATGTAGATAGGGGGGGTGCACCCTCTGCTGTTTCCTGAAGTTCACGATCATCTCCTTTGTTTTTTTTTTTACGTTGAGTGAAGTTGTTTTTTTTTTTACGTTGAGTGACTTTGTTTTTCCCCACACTCCCAGAGCCCTCACCTCCTCCCTGTAGGAGCTAATCAAGCCTACTACTGTTGTGTCGTCTGCAAACTTGATTATTGAGTTAGAGGCGTGCTTGGCCATGCAGTCATAGGTGAACAAGGAGTGCAGGAAGGGACTGAGCACGCACCCTTGTGGCACCCAATGTTGAGGATCAGCAGAGCAGAGGTGATGCTTCACCACCTAGGGGCGGCCCATCAGGAAGTCCAGGACCCAGTTGCACAGGGCAGCGTTCAGACACAGGGCCTCGAGCTTAATGATGAGCTTGGAGGGTGCTATGGTGTTGAATGCTGAGCTATAGTCAATAAATAACATTCTTACATAGGTATTCTTCTCATCCAGATGGGATAGTGCAGTGGGCAGATTAATGGCGATTGTATCGTCTGTGGATCTATTGGGGTGTTAAGCAAATTGAAGTGGGTCTAGGGTGGCAGGTAAGGTAGAGGTGAGGTAAGGTAGAGGTGATATGATCCTAGTCTCTCAAAGCACTTCACGATGACAGAGGTGAGTGCTACGGAGTGGTAGTTGTTTGGTTCAGTTACCTTTGCCTTCTTGGGTAAAGGAACAATGGTGGTAATCTTGAAGCATGTGGGGATAGCTGACTGGGATAGGGAGAGATTGAATACGCCCGTAAATACACCAGCCAGCTGGTCAGTGACACTGTGTTATCCTCAAAGCGTGCGAAGAATGTGTTTAGCCTGTCCAGAAGCAAAATGTCGGTCTCAATGACGTGGCCGGTTTTCTTATTGTAGTCCGTGATTGTCTGTAGTCCCTGCCACATACAGTGCCTTGCGAAAGTATTCGGCCCCCTTGAACTTTGCGACCTTTTGCCACATTTTAGGCTTCAAACATAAAGATATAAAACTGTATTTTTTTGTGAAGAATCAACAACAAGTGGGACACAATCTTACACAGACTTACAGCTGTAATTGCAGCAAAAAGTGGCGCTACAAAGTATTAACTTAAGGGGGCTGAATAATTTTGCACGCCCAATTTTTCAGTTTTTGATTTGTTAAAAAAGTTTGAAATATCCAATAAATGTCGTTCCACTTCATGATTGTGTCCCACTTGTTGTTGATTCTTCACAAAAAAATACAGTTTTATATCGCAAAGTTCAAGGGGGCCGAATACTTTCGCAAGGCACTGTATGTGGCAGGGACTACAGACAATCACGGACTACAATAAGAAAACCGGCCACGTCATTGAGACCGACGTCTTGCTTCTGGACAGGCTAAACACATTCTTCGCACGCTTTGAGGATAACATGGTCGGTATTTAATTGTGAGGTATTCTAGGTCGGGTGAACAAAATGACTTGAGTTCCTGTATGTTCCTAGAATTACACCACGAGTCGTTAATCATGAAACACACACCCCCGCCCTTCTGCTTCCCGGAGAGATATTTATTCCTGATGTACTGAGAATCCTGCTGGCTTTACTGACTCCAACAGAGTATCCCGAGAGAGCCATGTTTCCGTGAAACAAAGTACGTTTACAGGCCCCGATGTCTCTCTGGAAATAAATCCTTACTCTAAGCTCATCAACTTTGTTATCCAAAGACTGAAATATACTCAGAAGCGGTAGGTGGTGTGCGTGCCTCCTTAGTCGAACCAGCAGGCCTCCTCAAGTGCCTCTCCTCCGCCGGTGATGTTTTGGGTCGGCCTCTGGAATAAGTTCCATTGCTCTGGGGAAAGTGAACAAAAGGTCTGCTCCATGGAAGTCGTATTCCTGGTCCTAATGCTGGTAGATCTGGTGAGTTACCGCTGCTCTAATATCCAATAGTTCTTCCCGGCTGTATGTAATGACACAAAACATTACCTGAGCTAATAATGTAAAAAATAGGTTATAAAAAACGAAATACTGCAAAGTTTAGGAGCTAGTCGCGATGCTGCCATCTCCCTCGGCGCCATCAGTAAAGCACTGGTCTCAGAGCATTTTGTATTATTCTGTACGCAAAGCCGAGACACTCCATTTAGTATGGTACGTTACGTTTCGTATGGTATGTATTAATTTGTGGATGTCCATCACCTATTTGATATGCTATGTAACAAATTACAATTGTACAATCCGTACAATATGTTATGAATTTGCAAAATGTATGATATGTTTCAAATTCTAGCTAGGGGGCTAGGTGGCTATCGTTAGCTAGACTAGGGGTTAAGATTAGGGTTAGGAGAAGGGTTAGCTAAAAGGGTTTAGGTTAGTGTTCAGCAAAGGGTTAGTTAGAAGGGTTAGGGTTAGGATTAGCTAACATGCTAAGTAGTTGCAAAGTAGCTAAAAAGTAGTAAATAGTTGAAAACTTGCTAATTAGCTAAAATGTTCAAATTGTCCATCATGATATTCAAACTAGCAATCTTTGGGTGCTAGACATTCACATTATACACCCACCCATCCACTCTGATCAACCACCTTCCTTCCATTTTTGCTTTAAGAAACAATCTGTCTTATGTAACCATACCAAACGTAACATATCACACTAAATGGAGTGTCTCAAATGTACATGCAGAATAATACCAAATGCTCTGACCGGAAGGCCTGATTAACATGACATCAATAATGCAATAATGCAGTCCCTGGTGCCGACACATTAAACCTCTTAAGGTATAGGGGGCAGCATTTTCACTTTTGGATAAATAGCGTGCCCAATTTCAACTTCCTGCTACTCATGCCAGAAATATAAGATATGCATATTATTAGTAGATGTGGATAGAAAACACTCTGAAGTTTTTAAAACTGTTTGAATCATGTCTGTGAGTATAACAGAACTTCTGTAGCAGGCAAAACCCAGAGGACTAACTGTTCAGAATTATTTAATATTTTTGCCTCTGACTGTTCCCTGAGTTGTCTTTGCCAAGGGATATTTCATAGGAACCTGTTTTCAGTTCCTACCGCTTCCACTGGATGTCACCAGTCTTTGAAATTTGGTTGAGGTTATTCATTTGTGCAACGAAGAAGAAGCACATCCTGGAACAACGTTACACTTGCGTTACAGTTGCGCAAGACGTAAAAAGGAGCATGGTTTGTTTACTTCCTGTATTGAACACAGACAGCCCCGTCTACAATTTGATCGATTATTAACGTTTAAAAATACCTAAAGTTGTATTACAAAAGTAGTTTGAAATATTTTGGCAAAGTTTATAGGCAACTTTTGAAACGTTGTGTTTATACAAGCTGTTTTTTTCTGGATCAAACACGCTTTATAAATGGACATTTTAGGTATATATGGACGGAATTAATCGAAAAAAAGGACCAATTGTGATGTTTATGGGACATATTGGAGTGCCAACAAAAGAAGCTCGTCAAAGGTAATGCATGTTTTTATTTTATTTCAGCGTTTTGTGTAGCGCCTGCAGGGTTGAAATATGCTACTCTCTTTGTTGACATTGTGCTATCATCAGATAATAGCTTCTTATGCTTTCGCCGAAAAGCTTTTTAAAATCTGACATGCTGGCTGGATTCACAACGAGTGCAGCTTTAATTGAGTATCTTTATTGTGTGATTTAATGAAAGTTGGATATTTATATCATTTTTTGAATTTGCCGTGCTGCATTTTCCCTGTTTTTTTTCCAAGTGGGACGCAACCGTCCCCTATACCATATTAAATGTCTTAGTATTTAGTTTAAAAGCTCTGACGAAGGCCAAGAGAACATTGAACACTTGTCAATGAGAAAACAGAAATCCACTTTTGGTTAAAAAAATACTTCTGTTTTCAAAGATGCAGCTTACAATGCAAAAGGGTACCTTTGATCATTTTAAAAAGAACACAATCTACTCAGCCTACAAGTGTTGTCAAAACCAAAATTAGTATGACATCCGGTCATTTAAAGTATACTTGTAACGAGTACGTTGAGAGTGTTTTAATAAATTAAAGACTGACGTGCCCGAAGTAAGCTGCCTGTTACTCAGGCCCTGAAGCCAGGATATGCATATAATTGGTGTGATGTGTAATGTATGAGACTATAACACAATAGATATGGTTGGAGAAAATACAAAGAAAAACCAACCAGACATTTTTTTGGAGAGCCCATGCTCTTACAATGGAAAGTATAGGGGCATATCCAAATCCAGCTCCCAGATTGCAATTCCTATGCCTTCCAGTAGATGTCAACAGTCTTTGTTCAAGGTTTCAGGCTTGTTTCTTCCAAAACGAGGAAGAATAATGAGTTTTAGTACTGGGATACAGACTTGGACATTTGTGTATGCGTGCGCGACAAGGAGAATGCACACCTGCTAATATCGCTTTCCTATTGAACATACTTCTTTCTGTACAAAATATCATAGTTTAATGACATTTTAGGGTATCTGAGGATTTAATAGAAACGTATTTGGACTTGTTTTAACAAAGTTTAGCGGTAGCTTTTTGGATTCCTTTCTCTCCTTTCTCTGTGGATTACTCAAATTGATGGCGCCAACTAAACTGACTTTCTGGGATATAAAGAAGGATTTTATCTAACAAAACAACACTACATGTTGTAGCTGGGACCCTTTTGGATGACAAATCAGAGGAAGATTTTCAAAAAGTAAGTAAGTGGAAAAAATATTGTGATGTGGGGTACCGTCCTCAAACAATCGCACGGCATGCTTTCGCTGTAAAGCTTACTGTAAATTGAACAGTGCAGTTGATTAACAAGAATTTAAGCTTTTAACCGATATAAGACACTTGTATGTAGCTAAATGTTTAATATCCGTCATTTTTATGATTTATTTGAATTGCGCACCCTCCAGTTTCACCAGAAGTTGTCCCGCTAGCAGGAGGCCTAGGCTTAAGAAGTTTTAAAGTATACTAATAACAAGTGCACGGAGAGTGAGTGTTTTAATAAATAAAATAAACAATGAACACGAAACACAAACAATGCACCGACAAGAAAACAGAGTCAATAACACCTGAAGAAAGAGCCAAGGGGAGTGACAGATATAGGGAAGATAATCAAGGAGGTGATGTCCAGGTGAGTGTCATGAGGCGCAAGACGATGTTGACAGGTGTGCAGGATAGTCAGCAGCCTGATGACCTAGAGGCCGGAGAGGGAGTATACATGACAGTACCCCCTCCCCCACAGGCGGCTTCAGCTGCGAGACGCAGTCAAAGGGGATGAACCCGGGGATCAGGAGAGGACCCATTACCTCTGCTGATGCGCGAGAACCTGTCACGCCAGCTGAGGCACAGCAACCTGTCGAGTCCGCTGGGGCACATGAACCTGACAGGTCAATTGAGGCAGGGGAGCCTGGTGATCCAGTTGAGGCATAAGAACCAGACGAGCCGGTGGAAGCAGGGGAGCCTGGCGATTCGGCGGAGGCATGAAAGCCCGATGAGCTGGCTGAGGCAGGGGAGCCTGGTGATCCAGCTAAGGCATGAAAGCCTGACAAGTCGGCTGAGGCAGGGGAACCTGACAATCCGGCTAAGGCACGAAAGCCCGACGAGCCGGCTGAGGCAGGGGAGCCTGGCGATCTGGCTGAGGCATGAGAGCCTGTAGCAGTTCCCGGACCCGACGTCATTACTCTGATACAAAAAATGTAATAAAAAAAACACTCATTGACGCTTCCCTTAGGTGAGGTGTTATTCTGTAACGTGTGCGCCGGGAGTCATTAAGCAAGTTCAGGGAGTGCGTCATTTAATAAACAAATTAACAAAACACGAACAACCCACAGACATGAAACTGAAACAGAAACAATGACACCTGGGAAGGAACCAAAGGGAGTGACATATATAGGGCAGGTAATCAATGAGGTGATGGAGTCCAGGTGACTCTGATGACGCGCAGGTGCACGTAACGATGGTGACAGGTGTGCGCCATAACGAGTAGCCTGGTGATCTGGAGGCTGGAGAGGGAGCACATGTGACAATACTAGATTTGTAAAAATATGACATTCTATTAAACATAGTTTATTTTGCCATTCAAACAGCCTACTATTTAGGACGCAAGTATGGGGTATTCGGACACAGCCTATGAGTGTATTACATGTTATTTTATGTATTGTGAATATGTCGAGAAATGAAACGAGTAGAAGAATTCAATAAGGAAACAAAGCACAAGGAAACAAAACAAAAACACTAACAACCGCAAAGTCTATCCCATCTCGTTCTGGTTGTGGCACAGGGTGACACATTTAGCTGCCAGCTTAGCTGACTGCTGCTCCTCTCCAAGCAGGATGGGGAGTTTATGTACACCTGGGATCTGTCTAAAGGTTGGTATATATTGTTCAAAAATGGGTAGTACATTTCCCTTATTTTGTGATATTTTAGGCAGGAACAAAGGAAGTACTTCTCAGTTTCTACCTCCTGTAAATCACAATACCTGCATAGTCTCTGATCTCTTGGGAGTCAGGATTTAAGGGGCCTTCTTTTTTCAATATCTCGACTGTGCTTGCTCAGTCTGCATTCTGAGAGGGTGTCTCTTCCTTTTACATCTTGGAGGCTCAGTCATTCTGACAATGTACATTTGGGGTTTAGGGACAGATAACTATCAAGTTTATTTTGCAATTTCGTTTAGTTTGTCTAATTTTCAATGCAGTTGTTTTTCAATTTGGAGTCAATTTCTTTCATTTTGGTTATAGCAATTAAACTGTCTTTTGGTTGGTCTTTGGTTTCAATGTTGTTAGTGAGCTGCAGAGAGCTCCCTCTCTCTCGCTCTCTATCTCTTTCAGGGCCCAAGCTAGCGAAACAAACCCTTCTCAACACAAAACCCCTAAGGGCAGAAGCATAGAAACAAAGACAAAACTAAACTTTGAAGTATGTGAAAGCAGACATGTCGGCCCTGCATCCCCTGGTTGTGTCAGGGTTAGGACTGGAGAAGTTTAAACAAATTCCTATGGAGCACAATCAAAAGCACACAAATCACGTTGGTGGTGGAGTTCAGGGTTGAGTTGTTGTCTTTCAGATAGAGGGAAAATCATCTGCATTACAAATAGCAGGTTAGAGAAATATCAAAAAGAGAAAATATGTGTAACCAGCATCCAGCTTGAACATGAAAACAAACAAGCTTAGAAGAATGTACAAAGAATTGCTTGAGGATATTGCCAGTACAGCCATTAATGTTTGTATTGACCATTAGGAATAGGAACACCCACAAGGTTATTGGATTATGTCTAATGTTCTTGTTCACACTGTTCCTCTCTACAATTGTGATCTCATCTTCACTCGAAGGACAGTAAGAGGAAGAGAAGTAACATGATTTGCTTTTTGGTCTCTCTTTTTGTCAATCTCTTTCTCTCCCTCTCTTCACTGCCTTCGTCTCTATAGATGTGGATGATAAGCGAGCAGAAGGCTCTGAAAAGACCTGAACAAGACACCAACTTTGTGTCTCCAATGTATCTCTCTCCCCTATCTCCTCTGTTTCCTGTCTCTTTGTTATCCTGGAACATACACTGCATGACCAAAAGTATGTGGACACATGCTCGTTGAACATCTAATTCTAAAACCATGGGCATTAATCTGGAGTTTGTCCCCCTTTTCTGCTATAACAGCCTCCACTCTTCTGGGAAGGCTTTCCACTAGATGTTGGAACGTTGCTGCGGGTACTTGCTTCCATTCAGCCTCAAGAGCGTTAGTGAGGTCGAGCACTGATGTTGGGCATTCAGGCCTGGCTCGCAGTTGGCGTTCCAATTCATCCCAAAGGTGTTCGATGGAGTTGAGGTCAGGGCTCTGTGCAGGCCAGTCAAGTTCTTCCACACTGATTTTGACAACCCATTTGTGCATGGACCTCACTTTATGCACAGGGGCATTGTCATGCTGAAACAGGAAAGGGCCTTCTCCAAACTGTTGCCACAAAGTTGGATACAGTGAATCGTCTAGAATGTCATTATATGCTGTTGCATTAAGATTTCCCTTCACTGGAACTAAGGGGCCTAGCCCGAACCATGAAAAACAGCCCCAGACCATTATTCCTTCTCCACCAAACTTTAGAGTTGGCACTATGCTTTGGGGCAGGTAGCATTTTCCTGGTATCCTCCAAACCCAGATTTGTTCGTCGGACTGCCAGATGGTGAAGCGTGATTCATCACTGCAGAGAACGTGCTCCAGAGTCCAAAGGTGGCAGGCTTTACACCACTCCAACTGACACTTGGCATTGCACATGGTGATCTTAGCCTTGTGTGCGGCTGCTCAGCCATGGAAACCCATTTAATGAAGCTTACGATTTTATGCACCGGTCAGCAATGCTTGTGGCTGAAATAGACTAATCCACTAATTTGAAGGGGTCCACAAACGTTTGTATATATAGTGTAGCTGAGCTCTGCCGTCTCTTCCTCCATCCCCCTCTCTTTCTCTCTGTTCCCAGTGGCCTCTCAGTATCCACTCCTCAGGAGCTGGCTGATCGATAGACAGCAACAGCCTTTCAATGAGATCCCTCACGTGCTATATGAGAAAGAGAACGCTGCGCAGTCAGACTGATAACCCTCTCCCTCTGTTTCTTTTGATTCCTTGCCTCTCTCCTCCTTTCTCCCTTTCTATATATACAATCTCCCCATTCCCTCTGTTTTTCTGTTCGTTGCTGTGCAGGGCCTGGCGAAGTGAGGGAAGGGGAGGATGATAGGAGGGAGATAGAGGCGCTGGTCATAGGTTACAGATGTGGACTTGTTTGAAGATCTATGGGAAGGGATGGTGAAGGGTAGGGATTAATATTTTCCAGAATATCTCCCAAGTTTTAATACCGGGAATAATTTATATTTTTCTAGAGAGTCCCGGGAAATGGGAAGTGCCCATTTAAATAGTTTAAACCCAATATGTGGTCACTATGTCAGGGTTCTCCCCAAATAAGAGGGGTGCTGTGCCACTTTGTCGGCTTGGCTGCGCCACGATGTAAAGATTTCAGAACAACTTAAACTGATATTTAGTAAGGATAGAGTAACGACATGTGTCTTTGATCTCCAATGACATTGTTGTGAATTGCAAAACAGGCCTTTCATAAATTCAGAGCGTTTTCATGTTCCTCATTAATTCAGTGCATTTCAGCAGTAGGCTATCTCAACACAGAGTGCACTTAGGGCGCACAGCGCGCACCCCGAGTATAGCGTTGTCGAATCATACACATTTTGTAATGGCAGTCAAACAAATGTCAAAATGACCAAAGTTGCTAACCTTGCTTGATAACCTACTCCAACGAATGACAGAATATCTCCTATATTTTGCCAAATCGAGTTGATGATTACACAGAGCTGATCAGCTCGTGAATAACAGAGAGATGAAGAGTGGAAATAGTTTAAATATCAAGGTATCTTAACGGGAACCAACCCTGTTTAAAATATATATCTACTCTCGTACACTTTGTTCAGCACACATTCAATACCAGAGCTCCCATATGGGCAGCAAGTAGGAGACAGTGCAGAGAAGCTGGGGAAATGTTACTGCGGTATTTTGACATGCATAGGTGAGAGACGTGCTTTGACAATGCAACCTCTAAATTACAGAAGAAATGTAGGGATTTTCACGCGAGGTGGGATTGGGACTGGATAGGAAAATATAGCCAAGGCTCTAGGAAAGGGACAAGATAGAATTTTCCCTCGTGCCTCTCGGAATTGTTAACCGAATTCATGTCTGTGACAGAGATTGCCTATGTAGTGAATTGTGCAAAGGCCTATTAAGTTTGTGACTGTCTGAAGAGTCACAATGACAACTTAAAGAGTCACACGTTCTTTTACAGGCGTAACTGTCAGGGTTTCCTGTGGGATTTATTAAGTGCATTCGGACAGTGTCAGTGAACCTGGCAAGGTCACCCATGACACTAGTCAGTATTTGACGTCCATCCCATGTCTGAGAACGTTGGGTAATGACATGGAAACCGGCCACTAGGGGCAAAAGTGAGCGCTGTTACCTTCAAGTATGTTTCGGTTTTGCTAGGGAATTGTGGACGGGGGATGTTGGATGGGCGTAAACATCTGCCTCTAGATTCCAAGGGTTGCAAATTCAAATCCAGCGATAGAAAGTTTTTTTAAAAAAACATTTTTTTAAGCCTATCCCAAAACTTAACCCGTACCCATTCAGAGTTAATGCCTAAACTTAACCTTAAACACTTTGAAATTTGACGTTTGCAACAACTTCGAAATTTGACATTTGAGAAACATAGATGAATGTCTAATTCTGATGTGAGACTGTGAGAGCTGGTTGAGTTGTGTGTGCTTTGAATTTTTTGAGACTTTGTGTGAAGTGAACACGCTAGGTTAAAAAGGATTCCATGGGACAACCTGTTCGGATAATGTGCAATTATGTTTTTTGCTAACATGATGCTGCGCATGTTATGTATTTTGAAATTGTATTAGAGCTGACATTGAGGAACATTTTTCAAATTTCCTGGGTCTTGCCATAAAAAATTTGTGGGAAATGTGAAGATTGTTACCGGGACAGTCCTGGGATCCCAGTTACCCATGTTAATCACTAATGAGGGGTCTCCAACAAACCACATATAAATTGCCTCAGAGTAGAGCAGGGAAGCTACAGCAGCAGACGCAGCAGATGAACAGGGAGCAGGCGGAGAGGCAGGCAGTGAGACACTGTGGGCCCTGTGGCTGGGCAGCCTGGCAGTAAAAACCACTGAGCAAGGCAATAGCTGTTAAATAAAGCAAGAGGTGGTCAATACTCCGGCCTTCCATATGTCTGCCGCTGCCGTGTCTCTGGAGCCCATCTATCTACAGTATCTATCTATCACTCACGGTCCGTTCTGTCTGTCTATCGCTCTTTCTTAATCTGTATCACTCTCTCTCTCTTCACAGGTGTATTTGTTTTGTTTTGTGTGTGTGTGTGCGTTTCTGTGTGTGTGTGTGTGTGTGTTTCTGTGTTTGTACGTGCGTGCCTGACAGCATTCACGTTTGTGTTTTGTGGGTTTTAGGTGATTGGGACACACCTGAACTATAACCGGAGTGGACATGTTCATCAATAACGCCATAATGTGATGGGGACAGTGGGAGGAAGTGGAGGTAGGCTAACGTCACATCGTTCGCTGCACAGGTTCGTTTAGAATTGTGCAATTAACGTTAGGGAAATGTAGTCCGGAGACAGGGGGAATAGCCTCTCTCAGAGGGATTTAAGGGCTACTTTGCCGTGGTATAAAGAAGAGAAGGAAAGAAGGTAATGGGGGAAGAGAAATAATAAATGAGAGTGTTCTTCTCTGACAGAATGTTCAGTTTCGTTTAGAAGGAAATGATGACGGTGATGACAACGACGGCAATAGCAGACCAAAGATTTTGCTCCTATTGCATTACTTTATATTTATTCAATTGCTTTTCTGAGGTCATGAAAGGTGTCACTGGTGGTATACATGGTACCGTTCATTGGGTTGTAATAATGAAGCCGTCCTTGGGTTTTGGGTGTTATTTTTCAATATAAAAAACACCCTGGTACCAAAAATGCAGAACTCTGCTGCCTTTCACTTTACAGTATCTAATTCATAATATGACCTTCCCCGTTTTGAGTGAATAAGTGAGTGTGTGTCTGGACGTATTGAACTATACTTGTGGGGAGCAGAAGCCCCCATAAGAATAGCAAACAAACAAACATTTCACCAACAGGGGACATTTTGTCTCTCCCCACAAGGTCAAATGCTATTTCTAGTGGATTTAGGGTTAAGGTTAGAATTAGTGTTAGGGTTAGGACAGCTTTAGTTTAGGAGCTATGGTTAGTTTTAGGGTTAGGGTTAGGAGCTAGGTTTAGGCTTAGGCTTAAGGTTAGGCTTTTGGTTTAAGGTTAGGGTTAGGGTTAAGATTAGGTTTAGGGTTAGGGGTTAAGGAAAATATGATTTTGACTGAATTGTGTGTCCCCTCAAGGTTAGTAGTACCAGACTGTGTGTGTGTCAGATTTACACATTAACTTTGCATGTGTTACGGCTTACCCCATAAGGAGAGACACGGCCGGGCCATGTTCTGGTGAGTTCATGTCCTCAATATTGAATATGTAATTTGCAGGACGTGCCTGCCTGCACATGCTGCAGATAGAAGACAGGCAGTGGGTGTGCGTGAGTGTGTGTGTGTCTTGTCCCCTTCGCCCGTCCAGCTCCACCTGCTTTAATACAAGTGGAGCGATATCATCTTCGAAATCTGCTCTTTCTTTTTTTTTCTTTTTTTTTCAACAAGGTTGATGTGAGGGTCCTTAGACATCCATTAATTACCTGATAAGGGTTGCTGAGGTGAGAGGGACGGACTGAGAAAGGCTACAGAGAGAGAAAGGGTGAGTGGGCCTACCTAATATGCACACGAGAGCCTGCAAGCACTTCCATTATTGTCCCCTAAATCTTATCTCTTTGTACTGTCATCCTACATCCTCAAAACTTCAACACAACTCCGTTCACCGACTGTATCTGGTTCGGTGTGCTCTGACCAGGGATGTACCACAGCCAACATGATTAACCTTGGGAGGCTAGATGCTTTCAGAGGCAACTTTTGTGCGTGCGCGTTTTCCTCCCTGAGTTAAAGTGACTGTGAGACCTGTCAAGGGAGATTGAGATGGCTTCCCGGATCGCCCCTGTAGATGGGACCCGTATTGGAACACAACATCCCCTCCCTTTCTTACTCTCTCACTCTCTGGAACACCCACGGCGTTGACTCACAGGGCAGGGCAATAAACGAAACATAAAGCTAATTCACTTGAAACGCCATCAAGCGTTTCCCCCTGTCGCACGGAACACATCAATACACTGCCTACGACGTAGAGGGCGGGCAGGAAGGCCTCTCCCTGCATGCCAATAGGCAGCCATCTGCTCCACTGCCTAGCTCTGCTACAGGAGAACCAAAGGCAGGGGTTCACCTGGGAGATTCATCCCAGGAGGGGCATGCCTTGTGTTGGCAGGGGTGGTCAGGATTGTCAGGGGTCTCCACGTCTTTTCAACTCTCCCCTGTGCTCTCCTACTACGCTTTCTCGTCTACCCGCTCCAGGTGTGTGTGTGACTCGGCTGACTTAGCTTTCGCCGTTGTTGACCGGGGCTTAACCCAGCTCCCTGAGGAGAAACATTACAGTGTTCTGTGTTTAGTGTGGAGGTGAGGAGATGGGGCTATAAAAAGGGAGACAACACCATTAGACCGATGTTCTCTGTTTGCCAATGTTCTGAGACAATCGGATACAAATACATAAAGCAATTACACCTGCATTACAAACACACGCATGCACGCACACAGACACACAGACACACACAAACCTGTTCAAAACAAGCACAAAAGAAAGAAAGCATCTCAAAATAAGATTAGGATTCAGTAATCAGTGTGGACTGTGGATGGACCGGAAAATTCAATTGCATTTCTCTGCAGAGGAAACTGCATAAACACAACAGATTCTATTATACTGTCAGCACCTATGAATCACAATGAAAACAGCTTCCTAATGTTTTCTTCCGGCTGGAAAGAGTCATATGAATTATTTTCCATCACCCCAGGCTAAATTTGAATTATGTAGCTTCTTGCTAGGAATGGTCTGACCACTGTTACAATGTTTTAGTCGAAAGAATTAGCTTGACTACATTCACACAGGGTTCATGATCTTTCAGCTTTTTCAGTGTTTTTTTTTGGCATAGTCTGATGTTGCGTTCCTGATTGCAATGTACATATTTCAAGATGTATAAGCTTTCCTATATCCCCACAGCAATTAGCACAGTCTCCCCTAGACACACACACACATCATTAACACCTCCGATGTCTCCGTCCTCTCCTTTCATGGGCACAAGTCGATGCTGTCGCCCGTTCTGATACCAGGTGCAGCGCCGCTACAGTAGTAAAAGGAATTTTTGAAAAACAGAGTGAAAGGCAGAGTGGGAAGTCCCCCAAGACTATCCGTCACAATACTATAGCACTTAGGATCTAAAATAGAGCTGGGCAGTGAGCATAATGAGGTATTTTAAGTGCTTAACTTAATACAGTCAGTTATAATGAAGGTCCTGTGGGACGGAGAGGCTCGGCGCTATTGTCACTCCGCTGTGGGACTTGCTCGCTTGCGTTTACATTTACAGACAGAGGAAGAAGAGGGGTGGGGTGATGGAGGAGGGGAGGGAAATGGGGAGAGATAAAGGGATAGGTAAAGGAAGGAACAGACAGAGCGAACAAGAGACATTCCAAGAAAACAGAGGGAGTGAGAGAGAATTAACATATCGTAACCTTCATCAGACAAGCTAAGTGATCCAAAAGTCGCATCACACTTTCTAGTCAGTTGAGCCAACTGTAAGCAATGTACAACAGCCCACATCTTGTTTCCCTCGAACAAAGTGCATTTTGACAAACTACTCCAAAAAATGTCAGCGACAGAAATGTGGAATGTTTGCAAAAGGTGCCCTTCATGACAACGGCAAAGCAATAACAACGGAAATCTGCTCCACCATTCCATTTCTAATGTTCTCTCTTTCTCTGTCACTCTCGCTCCCTCCCTCCCTCGCTCCCTCCCTCCACCCCTCCACTCTCCCTTTCTCTTTCCCTCTCTCCCTTGCTCCCTCCCTCTGTAGTGCTAAATTATATTTAAGAATCTAGATTTGATAAACCTGACATTTTGAATCCACTTGATATTATAGTTAAACCATGTGCAATCAAGCATTATGCGTTTAGCTGACTAAGATCAAGAAATGGTCATGAGAAGCGAATGCAAAACACAAGTATTATTTAATTACTTTGTGCAATGAATGAAGTCACATACAAGGCATAGAGCTTAAGTTACAAAGCATTAACAATCATTGAAAGGCATTATCCTAGGCATGATCAGAGAGGGAGAGAGAGAGAGAGAATGTTACACCCTGATCTGTTTCACCTGTTTTTGGGATTGTCTCCACCCCCCTCCAGGTGTCGCCCATCTTCCCCACTCATCCCCTGGGTATTTATACCTGTGTTTTCTGTCTCTGTTGCCAGTTCGTTTTGTTTTGTCAAGCCTACCAGTGGTTTTCCCTCTGTTCCTGTCTCGTGATTGTTTCTGTTTTGACCTTTTCTGCCCGCCCTGAGCCCGCCTGCCGTACTGTACCTTGCCCCACTACTCTGGATTATCAACCCCTGCCTGCCTTGACCTGCCATTTGCCTGCCCCTATTGCTATAAATAACATTGTTACTTTGATACAGTCTGCATTTGGGTCTTGAAACACGATAGAGAAAGGTCGTGCCCCAAGAGTCCCTGGGGGTGAAAGAGAGAGAGAGAGAGAGTGTGTATCTCACCAGCGCAGGTCAGGAACAAAGAAAAATAAATACAATTAATCTAAGACCCTTTGATAAGCATCTGAGTTGTTTGGATTCAAAATCTGAGTTGTTAACCAGTAGCATTGCTGCTGAGTTAACTTCCAATCAGATATCAGACCTACATGATTTAAAGACAACAAAATCTCTGCTACCCAGAGGTGTGACAGAATGAGGGTTGTACAAATAATGCAGCATTCCTAAAACAATACAAAGGAGATTCTTGCATGTGTAACAGTATAACTTTAGACCGTCCCCTCGCCCATACCCGGGTGCGAACCAGGGACCCTCTGCACACATCAACAACAGTCACCCCTCGAAGCATCATTACCCATCGATCCACAAAAGCCGAGGCCCTTGCAGAGCAAGGGGAACTACTATTTCAACGTCTCAGAGCAAGTGACGTCACCGATTGAAACGCTATTTAGCGCGCACCGCTAACTAAGCTAGCCGGTTCACATCCGTTACACTCACCCCCCTTTTGACCTCCTCCTTTTCCGCAGCAACCAGTGATCCGGGTCAACAGCATCAATGTAACAGTATAACTTTAGACCGTCCCCTCGCCCATACCCGGGCGCGAACCAGGGACCCTCTGCACACATCAACAACTGACACCCACAAAGCATCGTTACCCTTCGCTCCACAAAAGCCACGGCCCTTGCAAAGCAAGGGGAACTACTACTTCATGGTCTCAGAGCAAGTGACGTCACCGATTGAAACGCTATTTAGCGCGCACCGCTAACTAAGCTAGCCGTTTCACATCCGTTACACATGCAGTTGAAAATAGTCACTTCGGGGGCTGCCCTACATCTCCATCTCTGTGATGAACGCACCACTTGATGTTGACAGTAAATTGATAAAGCTACAGTGGAGGAATTACAGCCACATGTCCTGCTTCACACTTACAGTTCTGTACCTACATGGTAAATACGATACTGGAACTGACCTTCCCTGTACATAGGCTGCTTACTTACTTTCTGGTATTCTTACTATTTCTTATTTTTATTTCTCGTGTACTTTTGTTCTACCTGAAGTTATTTTTAGTATTACATTTGAATTACTGCATTGTTGGGTTTAGAGCTTGCAGGAGGTATTTCACTGTACTTGTGCATGTGGCATTAAAACTTGAAACTTAACACAAGCTGACGTTGCACATAGGGGTTCCTTTTGTCCAGGTGAGAAAGGGCAGTGTGGAGTGCAATTAAGATTTAGTCATCTGTGGATCTGTTGGGGCGGTATGCAAATTGGAGTGAGTCCAGGGTGTCTGGGATGATGTTTTTTTATGTGAGCCATGACCAGATTTTCAAAGCATTTCATGGCAACAGATCTGAGTGCTATAGGGAAGGGCGGAAGTCGTTTAGACAGGTTACCTTGGTGTTCTTGGGCACAGGGACTATGGTGGTCTGCTTGAAACATGTACACTCAGTGTCCAGTGTATTACGTTCGCTCCTATAGACAGTGAGTCATGCGGATGTGGCTTGCTATATAAAGCAGGCAAACAGGCATCAAGACATTCAGTTACTGTTTGATTGAACATTATAATGATTAGAACGAGTGACCTAAGCAACTTTGAGCATGGTATGATCGTCGGGGCCATGCATGCCGGTTCCAGTATCTCAGAAACGGATGGCCTCCTGGGGTTCTCATGCACGACTGTATCTAAGATTTACCGAGAATGATGCTACAAACAAAAAACATCCAGTCAGTGGGATTCCTGTGGGCGAAGACAGCTCGTTGATGAGAGTTCGAAGGAGAATGGCAATAATCGTACAAGCTAACCGGCGGACCACAAACAGGCAAATAACAGTGCAGTACAACAGTGGTGGTCAGAACGGTATCTCGGAACATACAACTCTCCGGTCCTTGTCACGAATGGGCTATTGCAGCAGACGACCATGCCAGGTTCCACTCCTATCAGCTAAAAACTGAAGCGGCTCCAGTGGGCACAGGATCACCGATGCTGGACAATTGAGGAGTGGAAAAAACATTGCCTGGTCTGATGAATCCTTGTTCCTGTTGCATAATGCTGATGGCAGAGTCAGGATTTGGCGTAAGCAGCTCGAGTCCATTTTGATTTGATTCCTCAGGATCCGCATTAGCCGACACTGACGGCGACCGCTAGTCTTAATGGGTTCCAACGGTACAGGCTGGTGGCGGTGGTGTAATGGTGTGGGGAATATTTTCCTGGCACACTTTAGGTCCCTTGATACCAATTGAGCAATGTTTCCATACCGCAAAGAAGTGAGGCTGTTTTGGAGGCAAAGGTGCATCCGACCCGGTAGTAGATGGATGTACCTAATAAAATGGACACTTAGTGGAGGTCTTACAGGACTGGGTCAGGAAGAAGTTGAAAATGTCAACGAAGACACTCAGTTTGTGGTAGTAAATAAACAGCTACATGTTTTTTTATAATTAGGGGTGAAAGGTGAGAGGTCATAAGGTCACAATGGCTCTCTTGTGAGAAGAGCTTAGCTGACTTATCAGCGAGACCCCAGGCTTGCTGCCTTTTCCCTCTCTCCCCACGCTCCCTTCTTTCTCAGGGTTTCCCCTAACCTGGTTCCTGGCTCCCAACACAGGAAATACCCCTGCTGACCGGGAACACCCTTACGGATGTATTAAAACACCTCAGGCCTACTTGTCTCCTTCCATCATTCACCCAATTCTGCTATTGTCACCCCCAGGGAAAATGTATTTGGCTACCTCATCAACACCAGGTTTTGATGGCCTGACTCATTCAAAGAGAGTGTGTGTGTGTGTGGGGGGGGGGGGGGTTGGGGGGGAGCGTGACATCCAGGGTAGGATTTAATGAACTGGTTTGAAGTGGGTGGTCGGGGAAGATGTGTGGTGCATCAATGGACCAAGTTGCACATAACATCACAAGTTCAACCACACTCTCCTCTGTAAGCATTCCAGGACGCAGGTCCCAGCATTCAGGGCCACGGAGATAGTCATTCAGTGGATTTTCATGACCATGGACAGCGCCACTAAAACGTAAGGAAGGGTGACATAATCTGAATCTCACAGCCACTCCTCTTGCACAAGACAAAGCATAGTAGAAAAGCAGGGGATCTGCAGGAGGGCGTACATTACTGGTTCACTTTTTAACAGTGATTTATGGTGCTTCTGTGATTGAGGTGTCAGGATTCATGACCAGAGCGGCTGACAGCAATTACTCCCCAAACACTTTGATAGATCAGATTATTCATGCGAGTACACAGGTACGCAGGCACTCTGGGCTCTTTGGAAAGGTTAGATTTATCATGGTGACATTTTGCTTGTATTATGCACCCAAGTTCCCCCGATGTGGTTGGGTACTGTAGACAGAGGAAGAAAGGGGTGGTACCCCTCAAATAGTAACCCCAAAGCTACCCTCAACTAACCTGGAGTTAGGAAGAGAAAAGGAACAGTCAAGTCCAAGTATGTTGAGTGATTTGGAGACCCTTTTCTGCCTAAATCCACACTACTCAATTTACTGTTCTATTCTGTCTTCCTGTGTGCCAACTCCTTTATGTTAAAAACCAGCAGTGTTGCAGTTCTTGACACACTCAAACCGGAGGCGCCTGGCACCTACTACCATACCCTGTTCAAAGGCACTTGAATCTTTTGTCTTGCACATTCACCCTCTGAATGGCACATAAACACAATCCGTCTCAATTGTCTCAATGCTTAAAAATCCTTCTTTAACCTGTGTCCTCCCCTTCGTCTACAGTCGTTTTAACAAATTACACCAAAAAAGGATCATAGCTTTCACATCGATTTACCTGGTCAGTCTATGTCTTGGAAAGGGCAGGTGTACCTAACATTTTGTTAGGTGGGGAGAACAAGTATTTGAAACACTGCCGATTTTGCAGGTTTTCCTACTTACAAAGCATGTAAGGTCTGTCATTTTTATCATAGGTACACTTCAACTGTGAGAGACGGAATCTAAAACAAAAATCCAGAAAATCACATTGTATGATTTTTAAGTAATTCATTTGCATTTTATTGCATGACATAAGTATTTGATCACATACCAACCAGTAAGAATTCCGGCTCTCACAGACGTGTACGTTTTTCTTTAAGAAGCCCTCCTGTTCTCCACTCATTACCTGTATTAATTGCACCGGTTTGAACTCGTTACCTGTATAAAAGACACCTGTCCACACACTAAATCAAACAGACTCCAACCTTTCCACAATGGCCAAGATCAGAAAGCTGTGTAAGGACATCAGGGATAAAATTGTAGACCTGCACAAGGCTGGGATGGGCTTCAGGACAATAGGCAAGCAGCTTGGTGAGAAGGCAACAACTGTTGGCGCAATTATTAGAAAATGGAAGAAGTTCAAGATGACGGTCAATCACCCTCGGTCTGGGGCTCCATGCAAGATCTCAGCTGGGACCAAAGTCTCAAAGAAAACCATTAGTAACACACTACGCCATCATGGATTAAAATCCTGCAGCGCACGCAAGGTCCCCCTGCTCAAGCCAGCGCATGTCCAGGCCTTTCTGAAGTTTGCCAATGACCATCTGGATGATCCAGATGAGGAATGGGAGAAGGTCATGTGGTCTGATGAGACAAAAATAGAGCTTTTTGGTCTAAACTCCACTCGCTGTGTTTGGAGGACATGAAGAAGAAGGATGAGTACAACCCCAAGAATACCATCCCAGCTGTGAAGCATGGAGGTGCAAACATCATTCTTTGGGGATACTTTTCTGGGGGGTGGGGGGGGGGGGGGGGGGGGGTGGATGGGGCAATGTATCGCGAGATCTTGGCCAACAACCTCCTTCCCTCAGTAAGAGCATTGAAGATGGGTCGTGGCTGGGTCTTCCATCATGACAACGACCCGAAACACACAGCCAGGGCAACTATAGGAGTGGCTCCGTAAGAAGCATCTCAAGGTCCTGGAGTGGCCTAGCCAGTCTCCAGACCTTAACCCAATAGAACATCGGAGCTGAAAGTCCGTATTGCCCAGCGACAGCCCCGAAACCTGAAGGATCTGGAGAAGGTCTGTATGGAGGAGTGGGCCAAAATCCCTGCTGCAGTGTGTGCAAACCTGGTCAAGAACTATAGGAAACATATGATCTCTGTAATGGCAAACAAAGGTTTCTGTACCAAATATTAAGTTCTGCTTTTCTGATGTATCAAATACTTATGTCATGCAATAAAATGCAAATGAATTACTTAAAAATCATACAATGTGATTTTCTGGATTTTTGTTTTAGATTCCGTCTCTCACAGATGATGAAATTTACAGACCTCTACATGCTTTGTAAGTAGGAAAACTCGGCATTGTATCAAATACTTGTTCTCCCCCCTGTATATATTTAGTGAAATATTTACGTTACCATGATGCACATTTTAAGAGCTTTATTTCAATGTTGCTATGAATCTGTTCTCTGTCAGTTATATAAACAACCCAGAAACGTGGGTAGAAATAGATGGATAAAAGTATAGTTTTTGTCAATTGTCTCATTAGTAGCTATGCTCAAAAGCTTACAGCAGAGAGAGAGCCAACAGACAGAAAGCAATAATCATATTTTGTATATACATGCAGTGTAAAATTGAATCAAGCCAAGCTTCACCTCAGGACATCTTAAGAGTGTTGTGTAATCATTTGTCACGATTATTTACACTCGCTGGGAAGCACACTGCTGTGCATAATTGCATTGCTGTAATGCATAGCCGGAGTGTGTGTGTGTGTGTGTGTGTGTGTGTGTGTGTGTGTGTGTGTGTGTGTGCGTGTGTGTGTGTGTGTGCGTGCGCACCCGTGTGTGTGTGTGTGTGTGTGTGTACTGTATGTGTGTGTGTATGGTCTATGTGTGTATGTGTGTGTGTATGTGTGTGTGTATGCATGTGTGTGTGCGTGTGTGTGTGTGTGTCATTCTGACATAGAGAACAAGGACAAAGGGCCTGGAGTGTCTAATGTGTCAGTGTGTAGAATATCACATATAAAGAAAGGCAAGGTCATGCAGGAAGATACTGGAACAAATACACACTCACATTCCAATACATTAAACACACATTCTGTGAGGGGGAAAAACATGTGTTTGGCCTGCTCTTAATTCATATTACCATGAAATAAAATAACCTATAGAGCAGCGTCTGGAAAATAGGAGGGTCTGGGACAGCTTCAGTTTTTGCTGTGCTGTATGTAGTATTAGCAGGTCCTACACCACCACATCCAGCTGCTTCAGTCTCATTACACATAAACTGGTGCATTAACAAATTAACATCCTCACTCTCCACATGGCATAACCTACCCGACTGACTAATACAAAATAGACTGTAACCCAGAGAGACTTGGTGAAAACTAGGGGAGCACTAACCTGGAGGCTACAGCATCGCCGGTCTACATGACCTGCTAGATAAGCAACTGTTAAAGCTCTCGACTGACCTATACCAGTCAGTTACCCTTATTAATCAATCTATTTTCTTAACTGGCTGAGTTTCCCCCTCATCACACACCTTGGGGTCGGTGTGTTAATGGACTGGGGAGAGGTACTGTGTGGTGCCCGAGGTGTTTCCTCATGATAATCTGTGCTCTGTGGAACTCTGCTCAGCTCTGTGTGGACTGCTAATGCATGGATAACAGTACGGAATACTAACGCCTTCGAGGGGCTTGCTGCCTCTCCCTAAATGTCTGAGGTAATATTTACCACACATGCTAAGGCAGAACTGAATGGCTAATAAATGCCAAACAATACTCATATAATGACAAATATGTTGTGAACAACGTTCCTAATGAAGGCTTCTGCAATCTGAAAACATCCCTATCCATAGTACTGTCGGGTTCAGCAAGTATCTCAATTCAAGCACCACGTTGTATTTCTGTGCACAAGAGTATGCTTCTCATGTAACCCGATTGACGAAATAGTTGCATCTCTTCTCTGTTAAATACACCACTGGTTAAAGGAAAGTCAGTAGGGGATATTGAGAAATCAGTGGGGAGTACATTTGGGGGAGCGTAGTCAAAACTCCATTTCAGAAAACTCAGTGCCTTTTTACTTTCCGGATCATACTCACCGTCCACTGATCGTATGTTGAGACATCTGCACAAGCCCACGGGGAGAGCGTGTGAGACATAAGGTGTGTGCATCTCTGACGACTGATCGTCCTTAGTCCCCCAGGGGTAAGCAGTTACACAGCCGCATACAGAAACACGCACTATGCAGAACATGTAAGCCAAGCATTCACCGGCAAGCCATGCAAGTGTGAGAGACAGACCGTGAGAAAGGAACGGGAGAGAGCGATGCACGGAAGAATAGAGAGACAGAGTGAGAGACATATCGCCTCCTGCACTTGTGTGCATTTATGCTGTAAAGGTAAGGAAAGAAGGAAAATAAAATACAGTAGCAGTCCAGGGGAACGAGTGGACAGGATCGGAGGCAGGGAGGGAGGCAGGTGAGAGTCAAAGCACGCAATTAAGATTAAGGATGAATTATGCAGCTCCAAGGCTGCAGGCGGAGAGGGGCCTGACAGCTCCACTCTCTTTCCTAGCAGGGCATTCTGAAGAGGGGGCTGCTGCATTAAAACCTGGTGGGGCGGGGGGGCTCTCTCTGCCCAATCTGTGTTGGCTGTTTCAAAGTAGACA
Organism: Oncorhynchus mykiss; assembly: GCF_013265735.2. Lineage (NCBI taxonomy): Eukaryota > Metazoa > Chordata > Actinopteri > Salmoniformes > Salmonidae > Oncorhynchus > Oncorhynchus mykiss. Next base: position 38,593,886 of record NC_048573.1, read on the forward strand.
GGTTGAGGTTAAGAGGCATTTGACCCTGAGAGTACACCCCCACCTCCTTTCATTATTTAGTGGAGCCAGAACTGTTGGTGTGTGTCCTCCTTAGAGAGGGTGGGGGTGTAGGGTAAAGGGGGGGGGGGGGGGGGGGGGGGGGGGGGGGGGGCAGTGTGTGTGTGTGTGCTTTTGCTTTCTACATAGAAATGCACTACAAACACATTTAGATATACATGGGCCCAGTAGAGTGCAGGTTGTGGAGATGCAGGCAGGCCCATCCTGCTGAGTGGGAAAACCAACATCTCTCCTCGTAGTTGACAGTGCCTTGATGTGTCATCAGATAATTGCATATTTGCTGTGGATACAGACAAGCGCACACACGCACCAGGAATTGTCATGTCATTATTTTATTTGCTCAGTTGGAAATCATGGGGTAAATTGTGGAGGCATTGATGGAATTCTGAACACTTTCCGCCCCCATGTTTCTTGCCAGTCCTTTCCAGTTCTCTAACATTCAAAACTGTAAACACGTCCAATGAATTTACTGCTCAGTAGCACTAGTGTGTGTAAGAAAGTTTCTCTTTTTACAACCATCTCATATTTTAGAAAATGATGGTATTTTCGATTCTAAGGCAGTTCCACTTCACCTACCTTTTCTATTACTCATTACCCATGTGTCACTTAAGAATTCAGTTCCATGTCAGTTCAAACGATACTTAAGAATTCAGTTCCATATCAGTTCAAACGATACTTGGAAACGTATCGATATTTTACTTTTCCTAACATTGCAATACCGCCTAACTCCTTCCGAACACACCAAGGATCTGCACCGCCAATTCTCCCTCCAGTACGAAAACTAATCTGACCTTACCTGTTCCTCTCCCACCCAAACAAACCCAGTGGCCTCTAGCCTCCTACACCCGATAGATAGATATCCACATTCACAGCTGATGCACGCACACATATTAAAGTTTCAGAGCTTGTGAGTTAATGTTTAATCCTGGAAGTGTGAGGCGGGGACGGCAATATGTTCCTTGTCACCCCTCTGGGTGAATTGGCAGGCGTTGCTGTTCAGTGCAGCTTGTCTCAAGCCTGCTCGCCTGCCTCAGGAAGGGGGAAGGAGAGGGGGAGACGATTGGGAGAAGGAGAGGAGGGAGGCAAAACTGCCTCGCAGAGGAATCCTTCCCGTTTAGGATTCATGGTAAGGTGCTACATCCCAAGGAAATGGCTCCAAAATGTCTGCTAGCCTACTTTTCTATAAGGGCGGAATTCCGACCCGAGTTAAGCTCATGTATATGGAATGTAATTCTGAACTTGAACTTAAAGCATCAGAACAGAATGCTATTCACCAACAAATTAGTTTGGGGGTGGAGATTGAGTAAATGAAGGTGTGGCCGAGGTGTGTTTACACATACTCCGTATTCTGACCTTGACTTAATTCCCTAATAATTTCACCAGCTTTACATGGAAGGAAACCATGACTAAGGTCTAGCGAACCTACAAGTTCCAAGTGGGAAAAGCATCTACTTTATTTTTTCTGATAGAAATAACACCAATCTCCATGCACTGTAATTTACTGCTAGGTAAATTAGTAATCCGTTTGGATAAGGGAATTGTAAATAGAAATGACACTTGTTTTAGATCTTAGTTCTCCAAGCACTCTGTTAGCTGAATATAGAGTACTCCATAGGAGTGTATATCGGTAGGGTGTTACAGTATTCCCTGGTGGACTGATTATATACTTAGAGAGTCTGATTAAGTTTGACATACACACAAAATCAACTGTTTTTGGTTGGACTAATGGATGGATGTGAACTGCTGCGGCTTGGCAAAGGCTGAAAGGCATGGTTTTCGTTAAGTGAGACATTACTGCCCTACACATTTGAGATCAAACGAGGATTTCTTGAATTTAGGAATGACTTGATCTCTCGCTGTTTATCCTTCTGTGACGTCCTTAACATGTAAATGGAGTTCTGACTCCAATGGGCGTAAAAAAAAAAGGGGGAATGAAAAAAAGGGGGAAATGGTTTTGAAATGTAAATGTTATCCTTTGAGTCCATCTGTGGACTACATCAGTGAGTTGATCAGTGATGTTTGAAGGTCCAAGTTTGACAAACACTTGATGAGAACAAAAAGGAAGAAAAGCGGAGAGTGAGAGCGGACCCGACATTGAGCGATTAAAACAGGCCTGTTGACGTCTCACCACAAACACCTTTCATCCCTATGGGGATGATGACGCCACGTGGAACAATCACGCAAACGCCACTTGCCTTGGGGAAAATATGGATCAGCTCCAGATTACTTTTTGTATCGCTTAGGTGCCATTTTCTCAAATATGAGGTACGTTTTCACAACTCATCAAAATGGCCAAAACTCAAAAGAAATGTTCAACTGTATTTAGTCACTTGTTCACTGTACCAATCACTCTTTTCATTTGCATACATATTCAATCTAATCTGCTTTTCACAACACAATAGTACTTTTGATATTGATTTCTTGTCCTTTGTTAACAATACATTTAGATATTACTTCATTAAACTGCTGAAAACGGATAACTACTGAACCAAAATATGTAGTGCCTAGTTTATCTATATAGTTGGATCATTTCTGAACACTGTAAAAAAAAAAATATCTGCATAAATCTATCAATTGACATCAATTTACATTGTAAGGTAGAACTAAGTCATATATGGATGTGACTATGAATACTACATCATCGTCTTCCATTAGCCAGTGTTCTTCGATAGGATGAAGTGGAAAGAGGAACTCTAGTGCTTACATTTGGAATTATAGTGTATTATCCAAATCACTGCTATTATACCTTGGTAGTATATAACAATACTTTTTATAGTGTATGTGGACACCTGCTCTTCAAACATCTCATTCCAAAATCATGGGCATTAATATAGAGTTGGTTCACAGTTGGAAGCACAGAATCATCTAGAATGTATGCTGCAGCTTTAAGATTTCCCTTCACTGGAACTAAGGGGCCTAGCCCGAACCATGAAAAACGGCCCCAGAAAGACATTCCTCCTCCACCGAACTTTACAGTTGGCACTATGCATTCGGCCAGGTAGTGTTCACCTGGCATCCGCCAAACCCAGATTAGTCCGTTGGACTGCCAGATGGTGAAGCGTGATTCATCACTCCAGAGGACGGATTTCCACTGCTCCAGAGTCCAAAGGTGGCAAGCTTTACACCACTCTAGCCGATCCTTGGCATTGCGCATGGTGACCTTTAGGCTTTTGTTCGGCTATGGAAATCCATTTCATGAAGCTCCCGACGAACAGTTCTTATGTTGACGTTGTTTTCAGAGGCAGTTTGGAACTGAGTAGTGAGTGTTGCAACCGAGGACAGACGATTTTTACGCGCTAGACGCGTCAGCAATTCACGGTCCTGTTCTGTGAGTTTGTATGGCCTACCACTTCACAGCTGAGCCGTTGTTGCTCCTAGACCTTTCCATTTCACAATAACAGCACTTATAACTGACCGGGGCAGCTCTAGCAGGGCTGACTTGTTGGAAAGCTGGCATCCTATGACGGTGCCACGTTAAAAGTCACTGAGCACTTCAGTAAGGCCATTCTCCCGTCAATGCTTGTCTATGGGGCATTCATGGCTGTGTGCTCAATTTTATACACCTGTCAGCAATGGGTGTGGCTGAAATAGCCGAATCCACAAATTTGAAGGATTTTAAGTCTTGAGACAATTGAGACATGAATTGTGTATGTGGTGCCATTCAGAGGGTGAATGGGCAAGACAACAGATTTAAAAAGTGCCTTTGAATCTTCAAACTAAGGGCAACCATGACCTCCATGGCAGAGAGGGAGAAGCGTCCATGCATGAATACAGGTAAGATAGTCTAGCTAGCTACATTTTCAGATACTACAGGTTTCTAATTTTGTCAGAAAGTCGTTTTCATTTCACTTTAAAGCATTCTGTTAGGTAGCTAGATAACGTCACTTGCTAACGTGACGTGTATGATCTGTGTAGTAATATTATTTGTATATCAGAGCCATTTGCATGGTTAGCTATAGCCTAAAGATAGATAGCTAACATTGAACCCTGGTTGGTTATCTGCCTGCAGATTTATGCAGGGTAGTAACGTTATGAGTTGAGATTACGGTTAATTGTTTAGCTAGCTGGCTACATGTCGAAGCAAAAGACTCCAAGTAACCATTTCAATAGAATGTTCATGATGCCACTGCGACAACTGTCGATAGACGTAGCTCGTAATTTCGCTCTGGCTATCTACTCCGATTTCAGAGCACTCTCATCTGAGTGTGCCAGAGCTCAGAATAACTGTCGAATTTCCGAACGCTCACACCCGTTCGGTGTTGGCGTCAGTAAGCGTCTGCAAAAAACTAATCGTAATTTAATTGTTGCCAGCAACACGATTACGGTCGCCAATGCTCTGGAGAACATAAAAACAGCATAACTGGCTCTGCTAGGGTGTGTAAAATTGTCAGAGTGAGCTGTTCTCTCATTTGTGTCTGGAAGTAGCTAACAAGCTTGCCAATGTTAGCCAGTTAGCACTCTGACACTCCAGATTGCATTTATGAATACACCCATAGTATGAACAGGCATTTAGTATTGAACTCTTTGGTTGTTAAGTGCATAGCCTCACTATCCTTAAAGAAATGGGTGGGCATACAGCTTAAGAGGGTGTGAACGATGCTGAATGGGTGTAGACAAAAATAGAGTTCTCCAGTAGGTTTACCAAAACATTTAAGGGCCATTTTCTCAAAAGTGAGGTTACAAGTTTGTCAACTTTCAAAGCAAAATAACTTTCCCATTGTTCCTCAACTCAAGTGTATAATATGCCATTTTCAAGCTCTGAGTCTCTACTTTTATCCAATGTAAGAAACACAATTTCAAATTTTGCTACATAGGACCGAATCGAGCCGGTTGGTCACATTTGAATAATAGAAATTACAAGCCTGATGGGAAAACAGTGTAATGTACTGTAATGTAGCATTTTACATTCAAAGGACAATTTTCAAACATGTTTCTTGCATTTTTCGTTTTAACTGGCTGTTAAAATAACTAAACTGAGACGATACAATTGTGTTTGTGTTATGGCGATTAAATCAATGTTCTCATGGAAATTCCACAGTGTTTTGGATCAGTCGTTGGTGTGGTCAAAGATGTCTTCAAACAAACGATTGCACAATCAAACATTTAGAAAATGAGACTCGTGTAAAGGTCCGACGCTGGAGATGAGAAGCCTTCACGGGGAGTTGAACATTTAATGCGGAGCAGACAGGTAACAGGACAGGGCCAGCGTCAGCACACGGGTATACAAAGACACACAAACATGAATGCAGAAACAGGGAACAGAACTGGGAACCAGACAGATATAGGGAAGGTAATGACAGAGAGGATTGAGAAAAGGTGAGTCCTATAATCGATGATGTGCATGACTGGGGGGGAAGGCAGGTGTGCGTAATGATGATGGCCCGGGGTGCGCTATGCTGGGGAACCTGGCGAGCGCCAGGCGGGAAAGAGTGGGAGCAGGCGTGACAACTTGCTGCATTACAAGTGTTACCAGTTTTGTACTAAGAGTTTTGAAAATTCAGCACATACTTGTGAAAATAGAACCAAAGAGATTGAAAAAAAACTGTTAAGACTGTTAAGGAAAAGCACAGGCTTTTGTGATGGAGTGGAAAAAAATGTTTGTGTGATTGTGTGTGTGTGGGGTGGGGGGGTGACACAAGAGGGGGTGAGAGCTGAGTGCTGGTGAAGAGAGATGAGTGGCTTACACCTGGTCTTTGTACTCCACTCCTCTCTCTTTGTAACAAAACCCCCACCTCTAACACACCCCTGTGTTTATCCCACAGCCCCCTACCTAGCCCCCACCTGCTTCTCCCTTCTGTTTACCAGGATCAGACCCCCCTCTAACCACCCTTTTATTCAACTAGAGGGTTTGTATGAAAGACACCCTTCTGAGAACTTGGAATAGCATTTTACATTAGGTGTGTCTCTATTGGTTTTCTGTTGTTTTCATCAGTTTTCCTCAGCCAATGCTGGCATACAAACAAAAAAAGCCATTCAAACCAAAGCAGTTGTCTCCCACTGAAGGTGACTCAAAGCTTTTGATGACTTCCTGTCTTTTAACCCATGACATGGTTTCACTGTGTCCCACCAGATTTCTTCCCCAGCCGTAAATCTGTGGCTGCATTCCAAAAACTTAAAAGACACACCCACTCCCCTCAGCCCTCTAATTAAGTGGACACTTCTTTTTTTTCTTTTTTTTTCTTACTTTTTCTCCCCAATTTTGTGGTATCCAATTGTTGTTAGTAATTACTATCTTGTCTCATCTGCACTGCTTCTTAACACAGCGCGCCTCCAACCCGGGAGGCCAGCCGCACCAATGTGTCGGATGAAACACCAATCACCTGGCTACCTTGGTTAGCGCGCACTGCGCCCGGCACGCCACAGGAGTCGCTGGTGCCCGATGAGACAAAGATATCCCTACTGGCCAAACCCTCCCTAACCCGGAAGACGCTAGGCCAATTGTGTGTCGTCCCAGAACCCAGAGTCTCTGGGGGTACAGCTAGTGCTGCGATGCAGTGCCGTAGACCACTGCACCACCCGGGAGGCCCTTAAGTGGACACTTCTGATGACGTATTATGTCATCTGACGAGTTGACACTTGCAGGGAAAGGGGCGAGGGAGGAAGGAATTAATTTTAAATGGACCGTGCTTGCCCGCAAATTTGTCACTCGTTCGTCCCGCGACTATTGTGTTTTCAGCCACTGGTAGCTTGTGGGTGCTTTATATGCGCTACAGTCACATATATTTGCATGTCTACTTATACTACCATTCAAATGTTTGGGGTCACTTAGAAATGGTATTGTTTTTGAAAGAAAAGCACATATTTTTGTCCATTTAAAATAGCATCGAATTGATCAGAAGTACAGTGTAGACATTGTTAATGTTGTAGATGACTTTTGTAGCTGGAAACGGTAGATTGTTTATGGAATATCTACGTAGGCATACAGAGGACCATTATCAGCAACCATCACTCATGTGTTCCAATTGCACGTTGTGTTAGCTAATCCAAGCATTTTAAAAGGCTAATTGATCATTAGAAAACCCTTTTGCAATTATGTCAGCTCAGCTGAAAACTGTTGTCCTGGTTAAAAAAGAAATAAAACGGACCTTTAGACCAGTTGAGGATCTGGAGCATCGGCATTTGTGGGTTCAATTACAGGCTCAAAATGGCCCGAAACAAAACTTTAGTCTGAAACTCGTCAGTCTATTCTTGTTCTGAGAAATGAGCAAGAGGACAAGTACATTAGAGTGTCTAGTTTGAGAAACAGACACCTCACAAGTCCTCAACTGGCAGCTTCATTAAATAGTACCCGCAAAACACCAGTCTCAATGACAACAGTGAAGAGGCGACTCCGGGATGCTAGCCTTCTAGTCAGAGCTGCAAAGAAAAATCCATATCTCAGACTGGCCAATAAAAAGAAAAGATTAAGATGGGCTAAAGAACACAGACACTGGAAAGAGGAAGATTGAAAAAAAATGTTATGGATAGACGAATCTAAGTTTGAGGTGTTCGGATCCCAAAGAAGAACATTCGTGAGATGCAGAAAAAAATTAAAAGATGCTGGATGAGTGCTTGACACCATCTGTCAAGCATGGTGGAGGCAATGTGATGGCCTGGGGGGGGGGTGCTCTGGTTGTGGTAAAGTGGGAGGTTTGTTAAAGGTTAAAGGGATCTTGAAGAAGGAAGGCTTTCACTCTATTTTGTAACGCCATGCCCATACCCTGTGGACGGCGCTTAATTGGAGCCAATTTCCTCCTAACAATGACCCAATACTATGCAAGAACTGGTATTCTGTCTATAATGGAGTGGCTAGCACAGTTTTCGGATCTCAACCCTATTGAGCTGTTGTGGGAGCAGCTTGACCGTATGGTACGTAAGAAGTGCCCATCAAGCCAATCCAATTTGTGGGAGGTGTTTCAGGAAGCATGGGGTGAAATCTCTTTAGATTACCTCAACAAATTGACAACTAGAATGCCAAAGGTCTGCAAAGCTGTAATAGCTGCAAATGGAGGATTCTTTGATGAAAGCAAAGTTTAAAGGACACAATTATTATTTAAATCAAACATTATTTAAAACCTTGTCAATATCTTGACTATGTTTTCTATTCTTTTTGAAACTCATTTCATGTATGTTTTCATGGATAACAAGGACATTTCTAAGTGACCCCAAACTTTTGAACAGTAGTGTATATTAACTATATAATTGTTAATATGTGCCTACTGTACGAAAGCTAGCAAATTAATGAGTTAACTAACGTTAGCCTGCCTAGCTGGAATTTCTGATGAAGGAAAATGTTTTATTTCTACAATTTCCAAAAGATAACCAAACATTAGTTGCACAATTTTGAACTTATTTACATTTGTTTATACTTACACTTTGTATGTTGACTTTTCTTAGCGGCTGTACAATCATCGCGAATTGAATTATGGGGCGTTTCAGGAACATAATTGTACACTAGAAAACTACATTAAAAACGAGGGCTGAGGTGCTTACGTTTGCAAACCTCCCTTGCTCGGCTAATCATTTGGAACGATGACAAATATGTATTTTATGAGTTTGAAACGCAGCCTGTTTTGATTTAACCTTTCGACAGCATTCAACGGTGCCACACCAAAAGTCTTCCCGAAGCACCTCTGATAGACAGTATATTTAGATGGAGAACGGTTCTGTTGGGATCTGTACTTGGTAAGTGATATTATATGCTTTAAGAGGATTATATCGATGACGTACCCGTTCCATCTGCATGGAAAACCATTTAACATTAAGGCTGCTGTGCTAAAAATAGCGTCTAAAGACTGGTTCCTTTATACAGCTTCTGAGTGATAAAATTAAGGATAAAATCTGAGAGAGAGGAAAGTGTGGTTTTTCTTTACTTCCAGTGTGAAAAATGGCCATGGCGATGTGATTTACAGACATGGCTGTCAGATTAGCAGCAGCTCTGGCTGGAGTGTGGGGACACGGCGTAATGAATACACTCTGTTCCTTGCACTGTCTTTTGTCATGAGCTGCGAGCTGCAGTCTGGAGGCCCCAGCAATGGTTTCTCTCTCTCTCCCTCTCTCTATCTCTCTCTCTCTCTCTCTCTCTATCTATCTATCTATCTATCTATCTATCTATCTATCTATCTATCTATCTATCTATCTATCTATCTATCTATCTATCTATCTATCTCTCGCACTCTCTCTCGCACTCTCTCTCGCACTCTCTCTGTGGTAATAAAGAAACAGACATCCATCCCTAAGTCCTGAGCCTTTCTCCTCCTCCTTCACTCCTCCTCCTCCTCTTTATCCCCCCATCTCTAGCTCTCAGCTCGATTAATCCAGGGTGTTGTCATAATGACCCTGGGCGAAGTTACTGCAGATGAGCGAAATTACACTCCACACAGCTCTGCCAATTAGAGCTTCTGAGGACCCCCAGACCTCTCTCCTCCTCGCCCTCCCTCCATCTCTCCCTCTGTCTATCCCTCCCTCCGTCCTCTCAGGCTGGCTGTCGCACATCTCCGCAGGTCAGAAGGCACATGATTTAATTAGGTTTCCTGTTGCTGTGGCATTTATTGCTGTTGTCAGGGTCTGTTGTTGTTATTTTAACTGGAGCTGTAAATTGAAAGCGGGGTGAACAATTAAATACACACTCACACAGACACAGACCCATATGCATGCACAAACACACATAAAAATTAATAATTGTTGCTTCAACAACACACAGTAAGTAAGAAATTGCTGTAACATTGTTTCATTATCGCTATATAAAGATCACTCCTACTGACTCTCTACATGGTGCTAGGGAAGTGAAACTGTGTGAGAGTAATAGCCTTCGACATAGACAGACAGCGGCCTCAGCTGTCCATTCAGCACCACCAGAGGTCTCGACAAGTCAGGACCCTGGACAGCGCTGCAGCAGCCAAAGCACTGACAGCTGGGTCTCTCCTCAACCACCAGCTGCAGACAGAGACAGAGGACCATGCAAATACCCCGAGGCAGGAGAAAGTCACATCTCCAAAGCAGCAGAGACTAGTTTGGAGCCAAAGGCTATTGAATATTAGACAAAGGGTGGTTGCTGTATAATCTAGTTATTGTGATGCAGAACTTGGGTTGATGACGATCTCAATGTCTAAACTATAATTGAATTAGGAGGAGTGAAAACTATTGTATAGTGTATGTACCATATTGACAGTATAAGGACAGGAACTAAGACTGGGACAGAGGGTGAAGGAGTCTATGTCACACATAGTTAAAGGAAAACTCCACTCAAAATGATCTTTTGGTAGTTTTTTCATTAGTCCACTGTTGGAATTCACCAGTTATTTTTTTTTGAGATATTAGACTTTCAAGAAGTAAAGTGTCACTTGCTGCTTCATCATTAGTCTGCTGATGCAAAACACATCATATGACACTTTACTTCTTGAATGTCCAATATCTTGAAAACTTCCGTGTTTTTTCCCGTTAAGCCTGAGCAGAGAATGCATTTGCTGCCAACTTTCAAGAGGTGACAAGGAAATTAATGAAGTGTTTTATTGTATTTCAGTTTTCTGCAGGACTCCTTCTGGAGTGAATAAAACTGTCAATATAAATTCCAGTCCACAACGGGCATAATTTATTCCCCTTTGAAGTGGTTGGTGATTTTCCATGTGCTCTGTCTGTGCTTTTATACAAGAGTATTAATATGTGTGTCTGATATGGAGACGTCTGTGAAGCAGTCATTTGTGTCAATGTAATAACGGAGCGTCTGAGTTATAGGTCTGGGGAACACAGGATGTCATCTCCCATTACACACACTCCCAACCATCTGGGCCAAGTCCTCCTGGGTAACCCTGCAGGAGTAACAGTCAGTGTGTGTGCGTGTGTGCGTGTGTGTGTGTGTGTGTGTGTGTGTGTGTGTGTGTGTGTGTGTGTCAGAGGAGGCTAATGGGAGGAGCTATAGGAGGACAGGCTTAATGTAAAGAAGGCAATGGAATAAATGGAACAGCATCAAACACATCGAACATATGGAAAACACATGTTTGATCACAATGAGCCCGTCCTCAGAGGCATGGATCAACTTTCACCTTATTGGAGACTAATTCATGTAATGGAATAAAAGGAATTGAGTGTTTGATACCGTTCCATTTATGCCACTCCAGTCTTTACAGTGAGCCTGTCCTCCTATACAGTTCCTAGCAAAAGTATTCACCCCGTTGGTGTTTTTCCTACTTTGTTTCATTACAACCTGTAATTTAAATGGATTTTTATTTGGATTTTATGTAATGGACGTACACAAAATAGTCCAAATTGGTGAAGTGAAAAAAACTACTTGTTATAAAAAAAATCAAAACAGAAAAGTGGTGTGTGCATATGTATTCACCCCCTTTGCTATGAAGCCCCTAAATAAGATCTGGTGCAACCAGTTACCTTCAGAAGTCACATAACTAGTTAAATAAAGTCCACCTGTGTGCAATCTAAGTGTCACATGATCTGTCACATGATCTCAGTATATATAAATCTGTTCTGAAATGCCCCAGAGTCTGCAACACCGCTAAGCAAGGGGCACCACCAAGCAAGCGGCACTATGACGACCAAGGTCAGGTCATGGACAAAGTTGTGGAGAAGTACAGATCAGGGTTGGGTTATAAAAAAATATCAGAAACTTTGAACATCCAATGGAGCACCATTAAATCCATTATTAAAACATTTAAACAAACTTTTGGCAAACCTGCCAAGAGAGGGCTGCTCATCTAAACTCACGGATCAAGCAAGGAGGGCATTAATCCGAGAGGAAACAAAGAGACCAAAGATAACCCTGAAGGAGCATCTGTCCATAGGACCACTTTAAGCCGTACACTCCACAGAGCTGGGCTTTACGGAAGAGTGGCTAAAGATAAGAAAACATGTCTAGTGTTTTCCAAAAGGCATGTGGGAGACTCCCCAAACATATAGAAGAAGGCACTCTGGTCAGATGAGACTAAAATGTAGCTTTTTGGCCATCAAGGAAAAAGCTATGTTAGGCGTACACCAGCAGAACCCATCCAACTTCAAGGAGCTAGAGCAGTTTTGCCTTGAAGAATGGGCAAAAATCCCAGTGGCTAGGTGTGCCAAGCTTATAGAGACATACCCCAAGAGACTAGCAGCTGTAATTGCTGAAAAAAGGTGGCTCTACAAAGTATTGACTTTGGGGGGGGTGAATAGTTCAAGTGCGGGGGTGAAAAGATTTCTGTTTTTTTGTTTTATTTCTTGTTTGTTTCACAAAAAAATATATTTTGCATCTTCAAAGTGGTAGGCATGTGGTTTAAATCAAAGGATACAACCCCCCCAAAAATCAATTTTAATTCCAGGTTGTAGGGCAACAAAATAGGAAAAATGCCAACGGGGGTGAATACTTTCCCAAGCCACTGTAGCTTCTCCCACCAGCCCCCTCTGGTGTGTGTGTGTCTGCGTGTGTGCGTGCATGCATGCATGTGTTAATAAGTTCTCTTTGAAACAGATCACTCTCTCTCTCTATCTCTCTGTCTCTCTGTCTCTCTGACACACACACGCACACAATTTTGAGCCATGGGTGTTAGCTTTGAATTAGTGGTGTGGAGAGAATTTGAATAAGACTCATATTGGATTGCCGGTGGCCGAAAAAAAAACCCCCCACTGTGAGACAGTTTGAATTAGGGTCCAATAAGGTGAGAATTTATCCATGCCTCTTATTGACCTCCTGCTCGAGAGAAAGAATCCAGGTGTAATTTATACTGGAGTTGTATTTATATATTTATAGACTTACAGTACCAGTCTAAAGTTTGGACACACCTACAAATTCAAGGGTTTTATTTTTTTGAAACTATTTTCTATTTTCCATCCTCCTCCACGCCACTGACCTTCTGGTTCTGTTTCTGTGTTCTAAAATCATTCTCAGCAAATGAACAAGGTAGAATGACAATGCTCTCCCCACCATATTATTTTACTTTTTCATATTTTTCATTTGCCTACAAATTGCCAGATCGTTATTTTAATGTATAGTACTGTACCATGAATGGAGGGTTGGATTTGCACTAAAGATTTTAATGTCCGAAAAATCATGTATAAAATCTGGTTTATGGTTAGCCTCAGATACATTATCTACTGGTGTCATTTTAAATTGAGAACATATACCTAGCGCATCAATATGCAAATTATGTGTGAGTTTAACTTTTCTCTGCTACAGATGTACAATGACAATCAGATGTACAATGACAAGGGGCACATTGATTACACATGCCCATTAGGCCAGTTATGCCTAATGTGTGTGGGTTGTGTGTGTGTGTGTGTGTGTGTGTGTGTGTGTGTGTGTGTGCATGCGTGCTTGTGTTCATATGTTACTTTGATACAGTTCACACTCTCTCTCTCACACACACAGACACACACACACTCACACACACACAAACACACACACACAATTTTGAGGCATGGATGTTAGCTTTGAATTAGTCGTTTAGAGAATGTGATTAAGACTCATATTGGATTGCCCGTGGCAACATTGTGAGACAGTTTGAATTAGTCTGCAATAAGGTGAGAATTTATCCATGCCTCTTATTGACCAGGTGTAATTTATACTGGAGTACTGGAGTTTTATTTATATTTTGATAGACTTATTTTGAAACGTAATTGACAAGGCCGGACAATCCATTAGGCATGGTTTACACCATGGTTTACACCACTTCCGAATTCTCCAGACGAAGTTCCGCCCCCATCCATTTTCAATGGGAGCACACAGAGCAATGTGCAGGGGGATTGTGGGAAAGTGAGCGATTCGAACCCTGCTAGCGAAGCGATAGAAAAAGTTCAGCTTTGGCCTCCCGAGTTTCGCAGCCGTCTAAGGCACTGCATCACAGTGCTGGAGGCTTCACTCCAGACCCTGGTTCGATCCCGGGCTGTGTCACAACTGCCTGTGATCGGCAGTCCCATAGGGCAGTACACAATTGGCCCAGCGTCGTATTTGTATGTTGTATTTATTATGGATCCCCATGAGTTCCTGCCAAAGCAGCAGCTACTCTTCCTGGGGTCCAGCAAAATTAAGGCAGTTTATACCATTTTAAAACATTACAGTGCATTCACAGATTTCACAACACACTGTGTGCCCTCAGGCCCCTACTCCACCACTACCACATATGTGATGATCTAGTGTCGTTGGTGGAGTTTAAACACTTGATCGATGTATATCTCATAGAAGAGTGCAATTGTTTTTAGGCCAGCTGTTTTTAGTCAAGACGTTTGTGTTTTTAATGTAAAATGTTTGTTGTACTATGTGTGTTTATAGTTTTGTTGAATGTTGTGTTAGTGTATGTAAGTTGTTCTGTCTGAAATGTTGTTCCCTCTGATGCTATTGGACCAGGTCTCTCTTGGAAAAGAGATGTTATCTCAATGAGAAAAACCTGTATAAATAAAGGAAATATATATATATATATATCTACAGTACTAAATCCATGTGTATTTATAGCGCGTATGTTATCGTGTGTGTGTGTGTTTGTGCCAATGTTTGTGTTGCTTCACAGTCCCCGCTGTTCCATAAGGTGTTTTTTAATCTGTTTTTTAAATGTAATTTTACTGCTTGCGTCAGTTACTTGATGTGGAAAAGAGTTCCAAGTAGTCATGGCTCTATGTAGTACTGTGTGCCTCCCATAGTCTGTTCTGGACTTGGGGACTGTGAAGAGACCTCTTGTGGCATGTCTTGTGGGGTGTGTATGGGTGTCCAAGATGTGTGCCAGTAGTTTAGACAGACAGCTCAGTGCATTCAACATGTCAATAAATCTCATAAATAAAAGTAGTGATGAATCAATCTCTCCTCCCAATTTCAGCCAGGAGAGATTGACATGCATATTATTAATATTAGCTCTCTGTGTACCTCCAAGGGCCAGCCGTGCCTCTGACCTTTTTTGTGGCACCTGACCACACAACTGAACAGTACTCAAGGTCCGACAAAACTAGGGCTTGTAGGAACTGTTGATAGTGTGGTTAAAAAAAAAGCTAAAATAAATCATTCTCTCTACTATTAACCTGACATTTCACATTCTTAAAATAAAGTGCTCCTAACTGACCTAAAACAGGGAATTTTTACTAGGATTAAATGTCAGGAATTGTGAAAAACAAAGTTGAAATGTATTTGTCTAAGGTGTATGTAAACTTCCGACTTCAACTGTATGTTTGTGGTCATTGTCGATTTGTAAGACCCATTTGCGACCAAGCTTTAACTTCCTGACTGATGTCTTGAGATGTTGCTTCAATATATCCACACAATTTTCCTCCCTCATGATGCCATCTATTTTGTGAAGTGCACCAGTCCCTCCTGCAGCAAAGCACCCCCACAACATGATGCTGCCACCCCCGTACTTCACGGATGGGATGGTGTTCTTTGGCTTGCAAGCATCCCCCTTTTTCTTCCAGCATCTTCACAAGGTCCTTTGCTGTTGTTCTGGGATTGATTTGCACTTTTCGCACCAAAGTACGTTCATCTTTAGGAGACAGAATGCGTCTCCTTCCTGAGCGGTATGACGGCTACGTGGTCCCATGGTGTTTATACTTGGGTACCAATGCTTGTATAGATGAACGTGGTACCTTCAGGCATTTGGAAATTGCTCCCAATGATGAATCAGACTTGTAGAGGTCTACAATTTTTTTTCTGAGGTCTTGGCTGAATTCTTTAGATTTTCCCATGATGTCAAGCAAAGAGGCACTGAGTTTGAAGGTAGACCTTGAAATACATCCACAGGTACACCTCCAATTGACTGGAATGATGTCAATTAGCCTATCAGAAGCTTCTAAAGTTATGACATGATTTTCTGGAATTTTCCAAGCCGTTTAAAGGCAGAGTCAACTTAGTGTGTGTTAACGTCTAACCCACTGGAATTGTGATACAATGAATTATAAGTGGAATAATCTGTCTGTAAACAATTGTGACTTGTGTCATGCACAAAGTAGATGTCCTAACCGACTTGCGGAGTGGTTGAAAAACGAGTTTAATTGACTCCAACCTAAGTGTATGTAAACTTCCAACTTCAACTGTATATAGCTGATACCTCTTAGGTTACAGGATTGGGGCGTGTGCTGGTGTAATGATGGGGGCTAGGCTTGTTGCTCTGTCCGCTCAAGGCCTGGGCATATGTCCTGCTGTCATGTTGAAGTCTTTGCCGCAGGGGCGGGCGGCATGAGGTGGGCAGAAAGGGCATAGGTCTGAAATGGGGGGGCCTATAAAGGATGTGGTCTGGGTGTAGGTCCTCTTGGTATGGGTTCTCTTGGTGCAATTCCTTCAGGAGGGTGTCTTGCAGGTCTGGTAGGGTGTCTCGCTGGCCCGGTCGGGGTGTCCATTGCTCCTTTGTGTGGTACTGGGGCTACGGTTGAGGGTGACGTCCTTCAGGGTCCTGTCAAAAGTTGTGATTGCTACCATGTTGATGTGGACCTGGTCTCTCTCTCGCTCCCTCTCTCCCCCAAGAGTTATGGGCCATGGCACATAAGCTCTCTCTCTCTCTCTCTCTCTCTCTCTCTCATCATGCCTAGATTAATATTGCCTTGTAATTTAAGTTTATGCGTTGTATACTGTATCATTCCTTTAACAGTGTTATGCTGCAGTAGTTTATGTGTCGGGGGGCTAGGGTCAGTTTGTTATATCTGGAGTACTTCTCCTGTCTTATCCAGTGTCCTGTGTGAATTTAAGTATGCTCTCTCTAATTCTCTCATTCTCTCTTTCTTTCTCTCTCTAGGAGGACTGAGCCCTAGGACCATGCCCCAGGACTACCTGGCATGATGACTCCTTGTTGTCCCCAGTCCACCTGGCCATGCTGCTGCTCTAGTTTCAACTGTTCTGCCTGCGGCTATGGAACCCTGACCTGTTCACTGTGATTACTATTATTTGACCATGCTGGTCATTTATGAACATTTGAACATCTTGGCCATGTTCTGTTATAATCTCCACCCAGCACAGCCAGAAGAGGACTGGCCACCCCTCATAGCCTGGTTCCTCTCTAGGTTTCTTCCTAGGTTTTGGCCTTTCTAGAGAGTTTTTCCTAGGCACCATGCTTCTACACCTGCATTGCTTGCTGTTTGGGGTTTTGGGCTGGATTTCTGTACAGCACTTTGAGATATCAGCTGATGTAAAAAGGGCTATTTAAATCAATTTGATTTGATTTAATTCAATATCTGCCTTTGATATAGGTCATTGTTGTTCCTCTCTCGACAGTCTATCCCTGTATCCCTGTCAACCATAGACTACTGCATACTGCTAAATCATCTTTATAGGTTTAGATATTCCGTTTGAATAGACATTGTCAAATGAATTACTTATCATGGGGGTCTATACAGTGCCTTCAGAAAGTATTCACACCCCTTGACCTTTTCAACAGTTTTTTTGTCACTGGTGTACTCACCATACCGCATAATGTCAAATCAGAATTATGTTTTTAAAAATATTCACAAAGATGAAATGTCTTGAGTCAATAGGTATTCAACCTCTTTGTTATGGCAAGCCTAAATAAGTTCAGGAGGAAAAATGTGCTTAACAAGTCACATACATGGCATGGACTCACTCTATGTGCTATACTAGTGTTTAACATGATTTCTGAATGACTACCTCATCTCTGTACCCGACATATACAATTATATGTAAGGTCTCTCAGTCGAGCAGTGAATTTCAAACACAGATTCAACCACAAAGACCAGGCAGGTTTCCCAATGCCTCAGTGCATGCATAGACCAGCTGTTTACGGACATATTGAATCTCTCCCTATCCCAGTCTGCTGTTGCCACTTGCTTCAAGATGTCCACCGTTGTTCCTGTACCCAAGAAAGAAAAGGTAACGGAACTAAAGCAGAAATTGAATATCCCTGAGCATAGTGAAGTTAGTACTTACACTGGTGGTGCGGCAGTATAGCCTAGTGGTTAAAGTGTTGGGCTAGTAACCAAAAGGTCGCAAGATTGAATCCCCGAGCTGACAAGGTACAAATCTGTATTTTGACCCCTGAACAAGGTAGTTAACCCACTGTTCCTAGGCTGACTTGCCTAGTTAAATAAAAACAGATACATTTGTCTTTCCTAACTCAGTTCTGGGAGAGGAAGGGAAATGCTTTTTATGGCCACATCCTTTATAGGCCCCCCCATATCAGACCTATGCCCTTGTCAGCTAGGCAAGTCAGTTAAGAACACATTTTTATTTTCAATGATAGCCTAAGAACAGTGGGTTAACTACCTTGTTTACTATAAGGCACTAAAGTAAAACTGCTAAAAAATTGCCTTTTTTTAAACTTAATGTCCTGAACACAAAAGATTTATGTTTGGGGCAAATCCATCACAACACATCACTGAGTATAATCCTTCATATTTTCATTTTCATATTTTTTGGTGGCTGCATCATGTTATGGGTATGCTTGTCATCGACAAGGACTGAGGAGTTTTCAGGGTAAAAATAAATAGAATAGACCTAAGCACAGGCAAAATCCTAGAGGGAAACCTGGTTCAGTCTTCTTTCCAACAGACACTGGGAGGCAAATTCACTTTTTAGCAGGACATTCAACTAAAACACAAGACAAATATTCACTGGAGTTGCTTACCAAGATGACATTGAAGGTTCCTAAGTGGGCTAGTTACATTTTTGACTTAACTCTTCTTGAAAAACTATGGCAAGTCCTAAAAATGGTTGTCTAGCAATGATCAACAACCAATTTCACAGAGCTTGAATAATTTGTTAAAGAATATTGTGCAAATATTGTACAATCCAGGTTTGCGAAACTCTTAGAGACTTACCCAGAAATCCTCACAAATGTAATCACTGTTAAAGGTGATTCTAACATGTATTGACTCAGGGGTGTGAAAACACATGTAATTAACATATTTCTGTATTTCACTTTCAAAAGAAATTCTCACATTTCTAAAAACATGTTTTCACTTTGTCAATATTGGGTATTGTGTGTAGATTGGTGAAAAAAATAATGCATTTAATACATTTGCAATTCAGGCTGTAACACAACAAATTGTGGAATAAGTCAAGGGTTATGAATACTTTTATTTAACTGGACAAGTCTGTTAAAAAAATGAATTCTTATTTTCAATGACAGCCTAGGAACAGTGGGTTAACTGCCTTGTTCAGGGGCAGAATGACAGATTTTTCCCTTGTCAGCTCTGGGATTTGATCTTGCAACCTTTAGATTACTAGTTCCAATGCTCTAACCACTAGGCTACCTGTCGCCCTGTGGCAAATTAAATATTACCCCACTACATTGTGGTAAAGTCAATTGCACTTAATGGGGACATTTTACTGATTTAGAGACAGACAATCAATATGATAACTGATTCCAAATGTATATATTTTTTATAGAAAGTACATAATAATCCAAATTCATTTGTGTTACGAAAATTACTCTAGAAGTTTTATCGAAAGCTCTTTCATGTGCGCTTAATGTAACAGGGATATTTTCAGGCTATCAGTGGAGAGCGGGAGTAGCTATCCCAGACACTAATTGAATTTCCATGGATGTCACAGAGTATATTTCAAGTGCCTCCCCTTCAAAAGCAACAGGAAGAAGAAACCCTTTGAAATTGTTAATGTTTATTACATTTTCAAAGATTTTTTTTTTTGGCATAAAATCACAAAGAAATTGGTTTGCACAACAACAGATGCTGAATATAAAATATTTACAAAAGTCAAAATGATATGTTTCTTGAATATCAGAGTAACCAGTGTTTTGTGAGGTTCACACACACACGCACAGACACGCACAAACACACACACACACACACACACACACACACACACACACACACACACACACACACACACACACACACACACACACACACACACACACACACACACACACACACACACACACACAATACACAATACACATGGAAGCAGGCACACCGATTTTGAATTACATATATTCTGGGTCATGCCATGCCTGAAGCAAAATCAAATAGCTAAATGATTAGTATGACCATCTTAAAACAATTCCATATGTCAGCTCACCACATTTTTTTTTCACACTTCTTCAATAGAAAAACAACCTCATTTTATTTCATGTGTTCACAACAATGATTAAACCACATCAGGGGATGAGTTTGAGTTGTGGGAAAAATCTAAGAAACTTTTGAGTGTAGTTGCCCTTTAATTCAGTGAGCATGCCCTGCACTGTTGTTCGGTTAGCGGGTTTTCTGTCGTGCACATCGGCTGCCAATGTACTGGGTAGGGTAAAAGGCCTGCGTCACTCCGAATTATTCAGAGCCCAATGAAATGACACATATATACATTCTACAGACCCTACTGAGTATTCCCTACAATACTTTTACTGCGGCACCGAGAACAGTTCTACTCTAAGCAAATATGTAATGTATTCAAATCAAATCAAAGGTTCAAATCAAAGTTTATTTGTCACGTGCGCTGTGAAATGCTTACTTACAGGCTCTAACCAATAGTGCAAAAAAGGTATTAGGTGAACATATGTACATTTATTGGGGGCATTTATTTGACCTAGGAATATGTTTTAAATCCCACATTTTATGCCAATGTCACTTAAATATGAAGAAATAAGAATCATAGTTAATGTTTAGACAATTCTTTTTCATATATCATGAATGCTTATTGAAAATGTTCTGCTATTTCGTGGGGGACCTATTTTGTATATTTTTGAAATTCTATGACCCAGAATTACTTTTAAGTGTTGCTGATGAGACGCTGATCATGTCATGATTTTGGATATCAAATGCTCACTTGTGCTGCCACTGGACAGTGAAAAACAAGTAAGTTAACCTTTATTTATTGTAATTTTAATGTGTTTGTAGTAGTTAAAACCTCTATGGGATCGGTATGTCCCCCCACGGGAAGAGCTGACGTGCGCTAATGATGTTTTAAGTAACAAGAACATTTCCCAGGACATAGACATATCTAATATGGGCAGAAAGCGTAAATTCTTGTTAATCTAACTGCACTGTCCAATTTACAGTAGCTATTACAGTGAGATAATACCATGCTATTGTTTCAGGAGAGTGCACAGTTATGAACTTGAAAATGTATTAATTAACCAATTAGGCACAATTGGGCAGTCTTGATACACCATTTTGAACAGAAATGCAATGGTTCATTGTATCAGTCTGAAACGTGCACATGCTCTGCTGCCATCTAGTGGCCAATATCGAAACCGCGCCTAACCTGGAATAATACATTGTGACCTTTCTCTTGCATTTCAAAGACGATGGAACAAAAACAACAAAAAATGCTTGTTTTTTTCTTTGTATTATCTTTTATCAGATCGAATGTGCTATATTCTCCTACATTTTGGTATCAATTTGGTATCAAGAATATGCATATCCTTGCTTCAGGTCCTGAGCTACAGGCAGTTAGATTTGGGTATGGCATTTTAGGCAAAAATTGAAAAAAAAGGGTCTGATCCTTAAGAGGTTGAAATACGCTAGTTATGCTATGTTGGACCACCAGGCTGCCGATGTCATGCAGCCTGTAGTTTTTGTGTTTTTACTTTTATACTTTTTATACTTTTTTCATAACGTCACTGACAAGTTTGATGTCGGACAACAATAGAATGTTCATGATGACACTGCAACAACTGTCGATAGATGTAGTATAAACTAGCCTTTAGTCTTGAAATCTTTAGATGTTTAGTACATGGCCTCACATGTGAATCCTTAAAGAGATGGGTGGGACTAAGGCTTAAGAGGGTGTAGACAAAGAAGAGGTCTCCTGTAGGTTTACCAAAATATTCAAGGGCCATTTTCTCAAAAGTGAAGTTTGTCAACTTTCAAAGCAGAATTAATTGACCATTGTTCCTCAACTATAGTGTGTGATATACCATTTTCTAGCTCTGAGTCTCTACTTTTATCCAGTGTTTAAAAACCATTTAAACTTTTGCTAAATAAGACTGAATCAAGCCGGCCGGTCATAATTATGTACATAGTCATACAATATAGTGTTGGAGCTCCTCCCGCTCCTCCCCTCCAGCGTTCAACGTCACTGGTTTATTAACCATCGGTCCTGGCATTCATCATTACGCGCACCTGGCATTCATCATTACTCACACCTGCACTTCATCATTAGGCACACCTGGACTCCATCACTTCCCTGATTACCTCCCCTATATCTGTCACTCTCTTAGTTGAAGGTTTCTCGCTTCAAAATAAGTAATACAGGACACTACATAAAGTGTCAATAAATAGGTTATTAACATTCTGCTGATTTATGAAGGTTCTCTCATGATCCACTAGTAGGGTGTGAGAGGTATTCAAATGGTTTGATGGACCTGCAAAGCGTGTGTTTGTGTGTGTCTGTGTGTCTCAGAACCAAGATGAGTTGGAGTTGTCCAACCTAAGACGTTGCTTTGTAGCACAAGGTTTTCCTCTTCTCTTCCAATGCTGGAGACCAGGGCTTGATTACAACCCGTTACAAAGGTCCAACATTTTGTGGCTAATCTATCAGCGGGGTGAGTGGGAAAATGTGTCAAAGACCTGACTTGGCCCAACACCATGCGATATAACTTGTTTTTGTTGCATCGTGCTTGTGTACTGAGAAATATGTAAGTTCCAGAAGAAAGACTCCTTCAAAATCTTCAGTTTGGGGGCTTTCATCAAGGTAAGTGTTTCTTGGCGAAACGTCATCCCCACGGTATTGCATCATTCAAAGTCGATCTTAGTGGGCGTGACCATAGAATTCTATAGGAGGGACCTTACTGATGAAAGTATTTGTATTCATCACTACTTAGCACAGTCACAATTTATCCTCTTAAAATTTGATTTGAAACCTAACCCTAGCTAGTGAAGGCCATGTTTGGTGCGATTAGGTGTAATGTGACTAACATGACATCACTTTAGAGCGTATGCCATTCTTCAGCACAACAGGTCACCCTTTTATAAAGCACATGTTTAATCATATTCGACATAGTGGGTTATGTCCCATTTGACATGGGTGATTATGTCACACAGTTACGCCTAATTTATGAACCCTTTATAAAGCATGACATACAGTTATAGATGCTTTGTAACACATTAATATAGCGCTTATGAAGGCATTATAAAGTCTTTATAAAGCATGACATACAGTTATAGATGCTTTGTAACACATTAATGTAGCGCTTATGAAGGCATTATGAACCCTTTATAAAGCATGACATACAGTTATAGATGCTTTGTAACACATTAATATAGCGCTTATGAAGGCATTATGAAGCCTTTATAAGCTGAATGTCCTTTAAAAACAGGACCATTTATTTTATATAGTATTTTTGTTATAGTCTTTTTTTTTCTCAAGGGTGCCAATAATTATGGACCTGACAGTATACATTACACTATGCATGCGACACACAATACGTGAAGTGCACCTAAACAATTGTTCAAACACTTCTCACATTTACAATGTTCTTCCGCCCCTCTACTTCCTAGCAGTGGAGGCTTGCTCTTTGGAGTTTGTTGATCTGGACATGCTCTGCATTTCTGATCGTATTTCAAAGGTGGCGATTGAAGCGCTGATCTCATGCACCCAAACCGATGATGTATAATTGAGCTGAGGATGTGTGATTAGTGACTCGTGAAAGATAGCACTCTTATCCATGCGTCTTTGGTGCCACGTGTTTAATCTTTGTGTTGTACCACCAAAAACACATTTTCAAGGTAGAGACGAATCAGTACAAAGGCGTGTAAATGAAACAACAACTAAGACCTATGCAAACTTGTATATAAGTGCCATAGGATGAAGCTGACGAACTGATGCCAGCAAACTTTTTTTTATCTGTTGGGAACTTTAATAAGATGCTGGGAACTTTCAGAGGACAAGGTTAAACAAGTATATGAAGAACCCCTACAAAGCTTCTAAGTTCTAATGAATGGGTTAATGGGCAAACTGATCACATAACCTTTGAGTCTATGCTATGTTTGGCTTGCTGAGCTGATGGCTTTGTAAAGAGGAATCTCATTTGAGAATGCAAGGGCTCTCGTTAAGACATTCATTAAGGGTTAGTTCAAGAGAGAAACAAAGAGTGAAGGGCACAGAAAGGTAAAGAAGAGGGGAAGGAGAGGTAGTGAATCCAGGGTCCTTGATGACAGTACTGTAAACACATTTCTATAGACAGGGTTTAAGGGGCCTTACTAAATCAAATCACATACAGGTGTTAATGAGAGTGTAGCGAAATGCTTGTGCTTCTACATTTTACAGTGCAGGAATATCTAACAAGTAATCTAACAATTCCACAACAAATACCTAATATACCCAAATCTAAGTAAAGGAATGGAATAAGAATATATAAATATGTGGATAAGCAATGTCAGAGCGGCATGGGCTAAGATACAGTAGCATAGTATAGAATACAGTATATACATATGAGATGAGTAATGCAAGATATGTAAACATTTTTAAAGTGACTAGTGTTCCATTTATTAAAGTGGCCAATGGTTTCAAGTCTGCATGTAGGCAGCAGCCTCTCTGTGCTAGTGATGGCTGTTTTAACGGTCTGATGGGCTTCAGATAGAAGCTGTTTATCAGTCTCTCGGTCCCAGCT
Source organism: Oncorhynchus mykiss (assembly GCF_013265735.2). Taxonomy (NCBI): domain Eukaryota; kingdom Metazoa; phylum Chordata; class Actinopteri; order Salmoniformes; family Salmonidae; genus Oncorhynchus; species Oncorhynchus mykiss. The sequence continues at coordinate 38,618,395 of NC_048573.1, forward strand.
TTCATGCACCTCTACTGACCTTTCCTTCTGGATGATTGCGGGGTGAACAGGCAGTGGCTCGGATGGTTATTGTCCTTGGTGATCTTTTTGGCCTTCCTGTGACATCGGGTGCCGTCCTGGAGGGCAGGTAGTTTGCCCCCGGCGATGCGTTGGGCAGACCGCACCACCCTCTGGAGAGCCTTACGGTTGTGGGCGGTGCAGTTGCTGTACCAGGCGGTGATACAGCCTGACAGGATGCGCTCAATTGTGCATCTGTAAAAGTTTGTGAGGGTTTACATGTATTCAATAAGGGATACATAGGGAATTCAGTTTTAACAAGAGCAATTCCATTGTGGAATCCTCCCCCAACCTGTCCTAATAGAGATGTTAGAGAGGGAAGTCATGGCCAGAGCCGGCGATTAAACAGTGATTTGCTTGGGCGGTTAACTCCAGAGAGGTCGAGTGGAGCCGGAGTCTAATGTCCTCTGACAGCTGTAGATGCAGCGGAGTTTCTTCATTATCTGTATTTAGACGGCTAATTGCAGCACCGTTCTGGATACGTGACGACGGCTGATGGTGGGACTTCCATGAGAAGGAGGAGGCCGCTGTGGGAAACAGAGAGAACAGATACAGGTGATGCTGTCAGGTGTCCTTTCTTACTGTTTATTCAGAGACTTGCGGGCTCTATTCAATCCGTGTCGCTGACGTTCAGCGCTACAGCGCGATTGAAATGCAAAGACAACGTTCCTGCGTTAGCGAAGACTGCATTCGTGGTAAAAGCTGCATGACCTTTCCATTTCTATTAAGCATGCTGTAACGCTTTAGATTGAATAGAGTCCTTATCAATACTGTTACTGATAATTACTTACTTACTTATTGTGTTTGTGTGTGTGTGTGTGTGTGTGTGTGTGTGTGTGTGTGTGTGTGTGTGCACATGCGTGTGTGTGTGTGCGTGCATGCGTGCGTGTGTGTGTGTGTGTGTGCATGCGTGTATTTGCGCGTGCATGCTTGTGTGTGTTTGTTTGTGCGCATGCGTGCATGCATGCGTGTCTGTGTTTGTGTGTGTGTGTGTGTGTGTGCGTGTGTATATTTGTGTGTGTGCGCGTGCATGCGCGTGTTTGTGTGAGTGTGTGTGTGCCTGCGTGCGTGTGTGGTTTTGTGTGTGTTCATGACCAGCTCTGAGGCAGATGTTGGGAAAACATTCATGGGGATGAAGGTATGAGGAAGGAAAGACAAGAGAGTGAACAATTAGAGGTACCTAGAGAAACAGTTTGGCGGGAGGGATAGGTGGGATGGAGGGAGAGTTGTCAGAAGTGAGGAGCAGGCAGCAGGGATTGGTTGATGAAGAGGAGAGGAAATATGGAAAAAAGGATATCAGTTCTCCATGATGACACTCCTCCTTCCTCTTTTCTTTAGTTACAGTTGGGTTCAGACAGAGGCATTGATGGGGGGAGTATGAGTGCCATCTCTGGCGCCCTCATCAGGTCAAAACCTGTACTGGAAATCTTCATAACTGCACTGTTTAGGTAATGGCACTAAAAATGGGCGTTGGTCTGGCTTGGTTGTTTGTTTATTTGAACATGAGCAGTTTACTAAAGTTTTGGACCATGTATGCAGTAGGAGAGAAACAATCATTTGTTTTCAGCTGGGAAATGGAAAAACATTTTACCCTGGAAATAGGTTCACCCGCTGAGAAATGGAACAAAAGCCTTATGTGATTTAACAAGCTTGTTTTGGAAAACAAAAGCAGAGGACGAAGAGATGGGGGAAGAGGAGGGAGGGAGGCGATGGCGAGGAGGAGTGGTAAACAGCGAGAGCGGAATAACACATTCAAGTTCACAGCATGAAATTACTCTGAGTGAGAAACTCTCCGTCCAGATTTCTGCTGATTAGGTGAGAAATAACACGGCCATTACGGGCCTCTCGACACCTGTGTGGATCGGCTAAATTGAAACGATCTGACTCTGGAGGAAAAGAAAGGGAGAGCGGTAAAATAAAGAGAGCAACAGGGAGGACGGGAGAGTCAAAAAAAGGCTGATGAGAGAGATGGCATGAAAGATAGAGAAATGGAAGACGCGTGTACTTACAAAGAGAGGACGTGCAGCTGCACACGGAAGGAGAGGAAAGTACAGAAAGAGGTATTGCATGGTGTTTGTGATGGAAGTACAACTCGGGAGGTTCACGGAAGGCGAAAGGGTGAGACTTGAATTGCAACATAGCCATCAGTGGCGAGAATTTCCTTTTTTCAAAGCACTGGAAATCATGTTCTATGTAGGAAAAACACTCTCTCTCATAGACTATTTAGGCTGTACAAATGTTATGAAACGTTGAACGGATTTCATTTCTTGAAAAAAATTGGGCGAGCGTGCGAATAATACAAAAAAAAGAATACCCTCTTGTTAAAATATGAAGTAACCCATTCAATAGATTTTAGCTTCTTGGGTAGGCTAAAAGAGACATAGTTCAGCCATAATCTGAGAGAACCTGTTTATCCCTTTACTGGAAGCTCGAGGACATTATTTTTTGCTATAATCTTTCAATCTTTTACATTTTTCAGTACAACTTTTCAATTTTCCAGATTTTGTATTTTCATGTTATTTTTGAGAAAAGTGAAGAGGAGCACGTGTGTGTGTGTGTGTGTGTGTGTGTGTGTGTGTGTGTGTGTGTGTGTGTGTGTGTGTGTGTGTGTGTGTGTGTGTCTGTCCATTCCTGTTTGTGTGTGTGTGTTATACACAAGTCTCTCTGTTGATGCAAACAGAACAAGGTTAATTACTTTTCTGACCTTTTCTGGAAGCTTAAAGGGGTATTCAGATCAGAAGGGAGCAGAGCAGATAGCACAAGAAGGGATGATGAGTCAATGGTCAAAATGAAAATCTAAAATGAAATGTGGCAGAATCTTTTAAAGTGTAACCTTATTTACCTGAGCCATTATTTATCAACATTTCAATAAGCTAGCCTCTGACTCTGATTTAAAGTAGGCAAGGCCACCGATTGCTTTTTTCCCCCTCTCCTCTTCTTCCTGCTCGCTTACTTTGATAAAGTGTCTTTGCAAACATATTTATTATTTATTATTACTTATTACACCTGAAAGGTTTTCTTGTGTGTAGTCTTTTACATGTATTTATTTGATTCATTTTTTATTGAACCTTTATTTAACTGGGCAAGTCAGTTAAGAACAAATTTTTATTTACAATGACGGCCTAACGAAAGCAAAAAAAATGTAAATAAAATATAAATATAGGACAAAACACACATCACGACAAGAAAGACAACACTACATAAAGAGAGACCTACATGGGGGAGGGTGGACCAGGATGGAAATGGAGGAGGGGGAAAGTAGGGGGGGGGGGGGGGGGGAGCAGACGAGAGGCCATGGTAATATTACCCATAGTTCATTCTGCTGTAATGCCAGAAATACTACTCAATTAAATGCACTAGCGATCGCTTTGTATATGCATTTATGGGGTTGTCAACCAGCCCACACACACACACGCACACACATACACACTCCATTTATGTACACAGTTCATGACAGAGATATCAGTCGAGCGTCTCCAAATGACAGATACCAGTCTCTGTGCGAATCTTTTCTTTCTTTGAGATTTTGATGTGTTTTCATCTGTCTTCCTCACTGGTCTGTTTTGACAGGCACCCTCCATCTCTCTCAGTTAGCCATCTGATCTCCAGGATAAACAGCCCAAGAACAATTAAAAGAGATATGAGGGATTTAAAAATAATTAGCATGCGGCCAGCGTGACTCCGGGGGATTGTGTGCAGTCAACGCAAGACAAATAAACAATCATTTGGGTGGATGAGCAACGAACACATTAATTGTCTGCGTGCTGGGAGAAATTAAATAACATTTTTAATTACCAAAATTAGAATATATTGCTACTCTCCCTGCTTCCCTATCCCAAACAAAACAGAATATTCTCTGTTGATTGAATCATCAGCTCATTTCAGATGATAAAACAGACAGTGGGTAGTCTTGGCTCAGAGGAAACTGAGAGAATGTTCCGGAAGCTTCTCTCAGAGGCCTCAGAGGGCTGGTTTGAGTGTCTGTACTGAACGCCATGCAGCCGCGATTATCAGTGATGATCAAGTCTCTTGATTTAGCTTTAGCGCCCACGGCTAGCGCTTCCTCAGGTGAACGCAGGGGCAGACATGGTCTTTGAAACGTCACTGATTCGCCTCGGCTCGCTGCAGGCTCTGAATAGCAATCATCATCCCTGCCGGTAAAAGTTTTTTAAAAATACATGGGAGTCTCTAGTGGTTAATTATGATAGTCAAGAGTGTTGGAAAGCAGGTCAGTGTTTCTTTAAAATGCTAATGTTTGTTTCCCGACACCATTTTACAAATGCTAATGTGGCTGTATCTGAACGCCAGTTTAGCATCAAAACGGGAAAATCATCTAGGCTGTTTGGTGTGGAAAGGGGGTTGCAGAATGGCCCCTGACTGACACACACACTTCCATTTAACATTTACAAGGTATCTTCCAGAAGAAAAACACAAGGCAGCTGTATATCCATAGCAAGAGCTGGAGATATGACAGGAGGAGAGAGAGAGAAGAAGAATGGGAGGAAGAGAAGAGAGGATTGGAAAATTGCAGTGTTGTTTTCTGTGTGTGAGGGAAGTTTAAGAGGAAAGATTGGTTTTTGTATCCCATAAAAGTCCGACAAGGATTGCATTTAGTGCCAAAAGAGTGATAGCTCAATCCTTACTTCACACATGTCTGATACACGTATGCACATACCAGTGACCCAGTGCAGTGCTTACCAAGTGATAATCTAATTAAAAAAAGATGTTATGAAAAGCCACGTTAAAAAATAGATATATTATATATAAAATTGTCATAATTTTTTTGTTATCTTGTGTTTTTTCTTAATAATTCTGGTGATTTTTATGCTCGAAGTCTCAACGCTTGCTTAGACCGCATCAGGAAAGGCACAAGGGTATACATGCCTTTCTCCCATCCATTCAAATTGTTGATGCATGTGGCCATTCCTGACTCCAGTCACTGTTGATGCACATGGGGTCAGCATAGGCCCTGCTGCTTTGCTTAGCTTCATTCGTTGCAGTTAGCCAATTTCATATTTTGCGCATCAAATCAAAGTTTATTTGTCATGTGCGCCGAAGACAACAGGTGAACAGTGAAATGCTTACTTACAGGCTCTAACCAATAGTACAAAAAAGGTGAACAATAGGTAGGTAAAGAAATAAAACAACAGTAAAAAGACAGGCTATATACAGTAGCGAGGCTATAAAAGTAGCGAGGCTACATACAGACACCGGTTAGTCAGGCTGATTGAGGTAGTATGTACATGTATATATGGTTAAAGTGACTATACATATATGATGAACAGAGAGTAGTTGTAGCATAAAAGAGGGGTTGGCATGCGTATTATTTCCTGAGTAATTGTTTCATTTACATGGCAGTCATACACCTGGCTGACATGCTGTGAATCCGTGTTACAGGAAAAAACTGTGTTTATCTATTTCTTTACCTGGTAACCCCATTCTCGTTTTTTCTATTGGCCAATGATTTAATTGTGAGGGGTTAAACTTTATTGATACAGGAATTGACAGACAGTTCTAGTGTGGTGGTTGAGGGTGTTCAGTGCAGTTTGACCATGAAAGCTGCTAAATAGTTATCCGTCTCCATCCAGTCCTTGCTCCTACTGAAAGTCATCCATCCACCTGTACCCAGACCCTCAACTTACAACATGTTGTAAGGCTAAGCTCTGCACACTTGGCTGTGTCAACATAATTTGGTGCTTGCATTTATTGAACTGAACCAAGCTAGCTAGCTAACAAAAACAACCTGATAAATGGACACTGCAGGATTCGAAGAGTGGAACGTTAACTATAATGAAAGTTAAGACCAAATAGAGGCAGCATACAGGAGCTCTACAAGACGTGACTTTGTTCATGACAGACAACCACCATCTCCCTCGCTGCCAGCTGTCGGGCAGGCGAACAGTGACTACTGGACTGTCCACTTGTCTGAAACTTTTGGGACATTTACTTTTCGACGTAATGGGAATGGGGCTCCTCCCTCCACTCAATGCGGGTCTTGGCTTCTACAAGATGGATGCGACATGGGGGCGCACTCACGCAGGAGGATTCTGTTCTCCTGCCGGCTGGATGCCTTAATGGATGGAGCTGCCTACCCGTGTGCTGCGTGGGAGGACTGTGCTACCAGCTACTGTGTGTGTGTGTGTGTGATTTTTTGTGGGTGTGAAAATGGAACTGAAGGAGGCCCGGTCTCCACATGACGGTGGGCCTGCTGTGTGCATGCAGAATACAATAATGGACATGGGGTTCTGCTATGACTTCTACAAACGCTGTCACTGAGAGACGAATGGACTTCAGGTAAAGGTGAGCCTAAATGCATTTTCCTTGGTACTTTGCGGGTTAAGTAACTGTTGAATGAACATGAGAGTAGAGAATATCTCTTTGATGCACATCATTTATCAAACTCAAATTTTGATTTGAAGACACACTTTGATGTTTTTAAATACATTTTTCAGTCATTTCGATGTATAATATGGAAATGTTGTTAGATCCTTATTATATACTCTGTGTGTAATAATATTTCACGTAATGATATTATTGTGTGTGTGTGTGTGTGCGTGTGCGTGTGTGTTGGGCAGGGTGAATTGGAAGAATTGTAAATCCATTGTGAAAGGCTAAGGAGTTTGCATTGGAAACGATTCGGATGCAATTAGTCCACGTATTGGTATTTTAGTGCCACCTATTGGTTGTAAATATGGATGCTACAGTGTGTCATTTTGTCCGATGATATGAAATATGCCGCTTCGGGTATATTCGGGTATATCGCTTGTGTATCTTGGCTACATTGGTATTTACATTTGGTGAAATGGTTTGTCACTTTCAGTTAATAGCTTAGGTCACTGGTTGTTGGAGATATCTGTTGTATGGTGAACTTGGACTTCATCAAGGTTTATTTGTTAGTGAATCTGGCTTTGATAATGGGCAGTTCTTAACCAGCCACCGACCACACCGCACGTCACTGACACACACACACGCACGCACTCACACACACATGCACACACACACACACTCAACAGACACTGACCCTGAACGACCAGGATTGAAGAATAGCCTTTCTTTGGAGTGATAAAGAGAAAATAGCAGGCTGATTATGATTATCACAGGCTATATGATTCTTCCAGCTTGCAAAATACCACATCCCTTCCGGCTGGGTAAAGAGTGCTTCACGCCGTGATCAATAACACAGATGAAAGTCCAAAAAGTCCAGCAAGTGTTGATGCTTTAATTACAAAGTTTAGAGTGTATAAAGGCAATACATTGCCTGTCTGTTTCTCTCTCTATATCTCAATTTTGATGGTCTTTTTTGGTGGAAAAACAAGACATTCATTTGGTTTTTCTATAACCCTGTTAACAGTGGATTCCAGGAGAACAATAGAGCAACAACAGAGCACCTTGCGCTTCTCTTTCACAGCCTCTAAGAGCCAGATACAATGCAGTCATTAGTTACCCAGAGAGGGCTGGAAATCAGCACCAGAATGGTTCCCCTAAACCCACACAGACAGCCAAAATGGCCTCACCATTTCAGCACTCCGCTCATTTATAACCCTTTGTTTGCATTTAATTACTGAGTTTTTTTTTTGACCGACAGAGGTTTCCATTCAATTCAGTCTGCCTGACCTTGGTTCTGATGGAAGACAAGTGTTTAGGCAGGCATGTGAGTGCCCTCCGCTATCTCTGTGTGTGCTGTGTGAGCGCATGTATGCTTGTGTGCATGCATGTGTGAGTGTATGTGTGTGCGTATTTGTGCACATGCCTGTGTGTGTGTGTGTGTGTGTAAGTATATTTCACTCCTCATGTCACACTGGCGCTTTTCACACTCTCTGGCCCCAGAGAGCAGACTCGGGACAGAAGGATGGGAGTAAAACGTCACAATCTTCACCCCTCTCCAGCCCCCCAACTCTCCCCCCATCCCCAGATGTTCACAGCCCCAGCTGGGGTGTGGGAGATCAGGCTGGGTCATGAGAATCACCCCCTGAGGAGCTGTGATGTGTGCTGGGGTTGAGCTGAGGTAAGCAAAGATAAAAAAAAAAAATACCTGAGATGGACCTGGGTGACACTGGCTGGAGAGAGTAGGGAGGCAAATTTATTTTGCTTACTCTCCAATGAAAAATGTACCATAGAAAATGTATAGTCGAGAATATAGGGGTAAGAGCCGTACTGAGGAACAAAGTTGCATGTTGGGTAGTTGGTTCAGTATTGGTTAATTACAATACTAGAGAATGAAAGAAGAAAGAAGAAGAGAGAAGAGATCTCTCCAAAAGCTGCGTGTGCAGCATCACAGCAGGAAATGGATTTAGATGGATAAAATTCAACTCTGATAAAGAAATACAGTGTGTGAATAGTTTCATATCGTGACGTTACCTCGAGGTAATGTAAGTGGAAGGAATTACCTGCCGTACATATTTCATTTTCCTGAATTCACACTTTGATCTCCAAATGCTCAGCTCCCACAAATGAAATGAAACTATTCAATTTCACACATTTTACCTGCCCAATATTTGCTTGCTCAAGATGAAATCTTATTTGTTGGAGCAGGCCAAGCAAGGAGACCTCAACGTGCTGTGTAATTGAAAGAATTATGGTGTTTAATTTAACCATATTCATTTCAAGACGTGCGAATATTTACACATACGTGTATAATAAACTGCAATGATTAATGCAATGAATAATATCATTTTTATGTTCTGTAGCCATTATTTCGTGACAACTGTATGTTTTGTCTTTGCTTTACCAGATGAAAGAGTTCCACTCCATGCAGAGGTCATCCCTCTCTTTACTTAGTTCATTGATAAAGTTGAAGATGATTTCTGGTGGGGAAAAAAAACCCTCGGAATAAGTATCTGGTCTCGTATGTTGTCATACTGTTGATCGACGTAACATCCCAAGGTTTCCAAATTGCACATCCATTTGCCCGCTCTCGGAACCAGATGCAAAATTGCATTACTTTGCTGCACACAGAGAGGCAGTGGAATTTGAGGTAAGTGTTTCTGTGTGAGCGATTAGGCTATGGCGTACCGTGAATACTGACTCTCTCTCTTTTTCCTCTCTTTCCCTCTTTCTCTCTCTCTCTCTCTCCCCCTCATACAGACACATGCGCACACACACACACACACACACACACACACACACACACACACACACACACACACACACACACACACACACACACACACACACACACGACACAGTGGATCTGGCAGCTTGCCAGATGTGTTTATCAGCTACTGTCAGGTGTGTAATTACGGTACCGGTCCCTGCGCTAGGCTAAAACAACATCATTGCCAAGTTCTGCCCATCACATTACTCACCACACAAACCCCCAAAACACACCCTAAAATGGCCACAAATGACTGGGGCTAATAAAAGATACAGCCATAGACACCCAGAGGCAAATATAAAATGGGATTTCTGAGACCACCTTAGTGCAGTCCCACTGGGCACACCAAGTCAACATGTTTCTACAACTTGATTGGAGTCCACCTCGTTTTTAAGGTACAAATTCAACAGATGTTATACGATAGGTTTGTCAATGTTGAAATGTGGTTACCATGATGACAATCCTGTGGTGGAAATGTCACCCTCAGAACAACACAGAGATTCTACTTTTTACAAATCCAATGTTTTTATCCACGTAGATTCCACGTCACAACACGTTGACAAATTGTGTTGAAATAACGTTCATTCAACCAGCTTGTGCCCAGTGGGGTGGGTGTGCACGCATGTTCAGTGGTTGTGTGTTGTTTTCGCTCCTTCCCCTGGGACTAAACTTCACATCAAAAACAGGTGAGCGTTTATAATTGTGTACACTAATAAGAGGACTTTATAAGACTGACATAACCCTGGAAATGGACAACGGACACACAAATAACTTCCCACCCGAAAGAACTCAAAAGTGTACCTATTTCTCAAGTCTTCCAGAAACACAACTTCCCTGCTACCTCACAGAACTTCTGTTAACCTTGACCTTGACGGAACAGAGCCATAGCAATAAGGGGTACAGATCCTCTGGTGTTGAAATTACAACCGCAGAGTCAGAAGATGTTAAACACCTCCTTAAATCAACCCATTGCGTCAAAGTACACAGGGATCTGTTCCATAGCCATGACTATCTCCTGACAAAATCAAGAGAAGGACTTGCACATTGACTCGACATTTGCTTTGCTAATTGGTTTGAAATTCTACATGCAATTGTTTTAAATAAGAACTGAATGCAATTAGCACTTATATTCCTCAGAACAGGCAATACACCAGAAAACAGTTAAAATATTTTATTTGTATTTTGTATTCTTGGAGATAAGGAGCGATGCAGTGTTGGAGTCAGATGAGTGTTGAAGTCTCGCTCTCTCTCTCATGTAGGGTTTTGAAGACAAATGGAAGAAAAAAAAGTGCCTTTATTGTTAAAAACCATTGTGTTTCGGCAACAGCCTTCAGATTCCATTGAAACAACCTGCTCTAGTGCTGGTTGTATTTCCCTGTCTATCTGTGGCATACTGAACACATAATTTCCCCTGTGATCTCTTTCTGCTCTCAGTCACCTCCCTCTGAAAATCCCAGTCATCTCTCTGATTCCCTCTGTGCTGTGAGTCTGGGTCAGACTAGTTCTCTCTGACTGAGGTCTTTCCCCATCAGTCTCCCCCAGCCCAGGGGTCAGTGGGACAGACGGTCAGAGCAGGCTTACAGTGTGATCTCTGTGCCAGCCGCGGAGACAAGTCAGTGCCGTGTCTGGAGACGGATGCTTTACACTTCTCCTTGGTCAGACCCTGGATGGGAGTGTCCCACAGGGGTAGGGAGCAGAGCACTAAGCCCACTGGCATACCTCCATCCACGGGGTTGACCTTCCACTAGTCCCTGCAGCTTCCTCCAGGGGGACCGTCTTTGGTAGAGTGGCACCGTGGCAGACCCTCGAACCCAGCAGCCCCAGGCTCTTGCAGATCCTTTTGACTCGCATGCCACATGCGACCCTGGGTGAGATCAAGTGACTGTTCTTCAGGCTGGAGGTAAAAATGGAAGAGTAAGGACATGAAACTGAGATTGGGATTCGATTCAAAGATGGGGGGGTGGTGGGGGGGGGGGGGGTGTCAGTCTAAAAGCTTAGCTATAACTGACTGAAACAAAACAGTATTCCTTTACACCTGATTCAACCAGTCTCTTTGGGGTAGAAGAAAAAGATCTGGCATACCGAGACACAGAAATTCTGTGCACAATACACACTGTCATTGAAGAGGCCTCACTTTCTCAAAGCAGAATGATGTTGAATACTCTGGTAGCCTTCTGCCCTCTGTATGGAAATAGACTGTATGAATGTGGATCTGGCGGCAATATTATGTTACTCCTCAGCCAGTGAACGTTGAGTACAGAATATACAGTGGGGAGAACAAGTATTTGATACACTGCCTGTCTGTAAATTTTATCATAGGTACACTTCAACTGTGAGAGGAAGAATCTAAAACAAAAATCCAGAAAATCACATTGTATGATTTTTAAGTAATTAATTTGCTTTTTATTGCATGACATAAGTATTTGATATATCAGAAAATAAGAACTTAATATTTGGTACAGAAACCTTTGTTTGCAATTACAGAGATCATACGTTTCCTGTAGTTCTTGACCAGGTTAGCACACACTGCAGCAGTGATTTTTGGCAGACCTTCTCCAGATCCTTCAGGTTTCGGGGCTGTTGCTGGGCAATACGGACTTTCAGCTCCCACCAAATATTTTCAATTGGCTTTAGGTCTGGAGACCGGCTAGGCCACTCCAGGACCTTGAGATGCTTCTTACGGAGCCACTCCTTAGTTGCCCTGGCTGTGTGTTTCGGGTCATTGTCATGCTGGAAGACCCAGCCACGACCCCTCTTCAATGCTCTTAGGAGGTTGTTGGCCAAGATCTCGTGATACATGGCCCCATCCATCCTCCCCTCAATACGGTGCAGTCGTCCTGTCCCCGTTGCAGAAAAGCATCCCCAAAGAATGATGCTTCCACCTCCATGCTTCACGGTTGGGATGGTGTTCTTGTGGTTGTACTCATCCTTCTTCTTCCTCCAAACACGGCGAGTGGAGTTTAGACCAAAAAGCTATATTTTTGTCTCATCAGACCACATGACCTTCTCCCATTCCTCCTCTGGATCATCCAGATGGTCATTGGCAAACTTCAGACGGACCTGGACATGCGCTGGCTTGAGCAGGGGGACCTTGCGTGCGCTGCAGGATTTTAATCCATGACGGCGTAGTGTGTTACTACTGGTTTTCTTTGAGACTGTGGTCCCAGCTCTCTTTAGGTCATTGACCAGGACCTGCTGTGTAGTTCTGGGCTGATCCCTTACCTTCCTCATGATCATTGATGCCCCACGAGGTGAGATCTTGCATGGAGCCCCAGACCGAGGGTAATTGACCGTCATCTTGAACTTCTTCCCTTTTCTAATAATTGCGCCAACAGTTGTTGCCTTCTCTCCAAGCTGCTTGCCTATTGTCCTGTAGCCCATCCCAGCCCTGTGCAGGTCTACAATTTTATGCCTGATGTCCTGACACAGCTCTCTGATCTTGGCCATTGTGGAGAGGTTGGAGTCTGTTTGATTGAGTGTGTGAACAGGTGTTTTTATACAGGTAACGAGTTCAAACAGGTGCAGTTAATACAGGTAATGAGTGGAGAACATGAGGGCTTGGAAGATGGAATTCTTACTGGTTGGTAGATGATCAAATACTTATGTCATGCAATAAAATGCAAATGAATTACTTCAAAATCATACAATGTGATTTTACAGACCTCTACATACTTTGTAGGAAAACCTGCAAAATCGGCAGTGTATCAAATACTTGTTCTCCCCACTGTACAAATGTTCATGTCTACCAATAGGATAAGAAACCATTTGTCTATTCCAGGGTCAGAGGATTCTCAGAATTGTACTGGCCTATTATATTCTGTTATGATGGGAAGATGCTTTATCTTTATAATGGTCCTAGGCTTTGTGTAAAATTGTTATATTCCATTCTTCACATTGAATGAGGTGGATTGAAAGGGATCAGTGTTGTAAAGGTCTTGTGATATCTTATCCTCCTCTCTCCCCTTCTTCCATAATGGAAAGTGGGCACAGCGATAAAAAAAAAAGATAGCCGGATGTCTGACTGATATGAAGTCTAAAACCAGGGAAAATATGCATGATGGGCCTATGAAAATGTGGCTGGTAAGGAGGTGTTTATGTATTTTCACCCTGTAAAGTAGCCTCTTTAAATTCACGGGAACCAGCAAGTTTTTCCCCCATCTGCCTGAACTTGCCGTGCAACAGATAATTATGTCCCTGCTTAATGATATGAACTTCAGTTCCACTTAGATTGTGTAAATGTACACGCCTGCCCCCTTTGATCGTATACATTAAAAAATATGGCATTTTTGATCATTCCAGATAAGGTCAACTATGGATTCCTGTAGCTAGAGATATTGGAGGAAATCTGAATGTAGAAAGAGAAACAGACAGACAGAGAGACAGAGCAGTAGAAGGGAGAGAGAGAGAGAAAGACAAGGCAAAAGAGAGAGAGAAAGAGAACGAGAGTAAACAATGACACTACAAACAATGTGAGTTAATGAACATGTAGATGACATGAATAAATCATTAACTAATACATAATTTACATAGTACGTGTTTACTGTTCACAGTGTTAATTACCAAACACGCCAACAACTTATTTGTGAGGATAAACAATTATCTGATGCCCTGCTGTTACATTGGTTGCCACATTGTTACACTTGTATAGCTGTCACCTTCTATCAAGCTGTTTGGATAGGTGTGGAAATTATAATCTATGACAGGCTACAGCATAGTACATCAACACATGAATGGTGAATCCTCACAACCATTCCTCTTGCCAGCTATCATCTGACATTATTTCCCAGAATCCCCATTCTCATCACCTGACACCATGGTTCTGTAGGTGAAGAGTCTTCTCCGTTCTCCGCCTGCAGAGAGACAATAATGAGACACCTAACAACCACATGGTACCATAGTTTTGTTCTGGGGGTTCTCATGTGGCTCTGACAATAGGCCCATTGTTCAGTTCTGCTGCAGGCTGCAACTTTCATGGCTGTAGTAGCTAATGAGGCTACCATAACATCGGTGAGGAGCGCTGGAAACATGGTTGGTAATAATGTGTGACCTGGGTGGATGTTTCCTCGTCTCGCATTCTTTAACAATGTGTGTTTATTCCACTCATTATATGCGTGCATAACCATTTGACAGCATGCAAGCTTAGTAAAAAGACCAGAGGCTACACCCTGGTCAGTTTATTAGGTACACTCATCTAGTACAGGGTCAGACCACATTTTGCTTCCAGAACATCCTGAATTCTTCGGGGCATTCTACAACGCGTCGGAAACGTTCCACAGGGATGTTGGTCCATGCCAACACAATGGCATCACGCAGTTGCTGCAGATTGGAAGGCGATACGTTCATGCCGCGAACAGCTCGTTCCACTTCATCCCAAAGAGGCTCTATTGGGTTGAGGTCTGAGGACTGCACGGGCCACTCATGTAAAGTGAACACGCTGTCATGTTCCAGGGAATGTTTTTCCAACTCCTCAAATGTCCAGTGTTGGTGATTGCGTGCCCACTGGAAACGCTTCTTGTTTTTAGCCGATAGGAGTGGAACCCGGTGTGGTCGTCTCCTGCAAGAGCCCATCCGTTACAAGGATCAATGAGTTGGGTGTTCCGAGGTGCCGTTCTGCACACCACTATTGTACTGTGCTGTTATTTGTCTGTTTGAGGCCCGCTTGTGAGCTTGCACTATTCTTGACATTTTCCATCAACAAGCTGTTTTCGCCCACAGGACTGCCGCTGAATGAATGTTTTGTTTGTCTCATCATTCTCGGGTAAACATTAGACACTGTCGTGAGTAAAAAGCCCAGGAGGGCGGCCATTTCTGAGATACTGGATCCGGCGCGCCTGGTTCCGATGATCAAACCACACTCAGTCGCTTAGGTCACTCGTTTTGCCCATTCTAATGTTCATTCAACCAGTAACTGAATGCCTCGATGCCTGTGTGCCTACTTTATATAACAAGCCACGTGACTCACTGTCTGTCAGAGCAATCAATGTTTGTCAAAGGGGTGAGGTACCTATTGTGTGTCTCCTGTGGGTAACGTTGCAGGAACATTACTATAATGGTCAGACAGCATTGGGTGACCATTAGGGAACAGGTGTTGGTGCCAGCATTTACTCTGTCACAGCGCAATGAGCAGCGCTCTACAAATACACAGAGAGACAGACAGGGGCATATACAGTATATATATATATATATATATATATATATATATATATATATATATATATACAGTTGAAGTTGGAAGTTTATATACACTTAGATTGCAGTCATTCAATCTCGTTTTTCAACCACTCCACACATTTCTTGTTAACAAACTATAGCTTTGGCAAGTCGGTTAGGACATCTACTTTGTGCATGACACAATTAATCTTGCCAACAATTGTTTAGACATATTATTTCACTTTTGTTTGTACTGAAACAGACTTGTGGTCTATTTTCTTTTTTCTCTTGTGGAAGCTGATTTCTTTTGATTTTCCCATGATGTCAAGCAAAGAGGCATTGAGTTTGAAGGTAGGCTTTGAAATACATCCACAGGTACACCTCCAAATGACTGAAATGATGTCAATTAGCCTTTCAGAAGCTTCTAAACCCATGACGTGATTTTCTGGAATGTTCCAAGCTGTTTAAAGGCATAGTCAACTTAGTGTATGTAAACTTCTGACCAACTGGAATTGTGATACACGTGAAATAATCTGTAAACAATTGCTGGAAAAATTACTTGTGCCATTCACAAAGTAGATGTCCTAACCGACTTGCCAAAACTATAGTTTGTTAACAATACATTTGTGGAGTTGTTGAAAAAACGAGTTTGAATGACTCCAACCAAAGTGTATGTAAACTTCAACTGTGTGTATATATATATATATATATATGAGAGAGATACAGAGATACTAAAACTCAACATCATTAGCTCTGGCATCTTCCCCAATATTTGGAACTTCTACATTTCCTCAGTGAAAACAATGTACTGAGCAAATGTCAAATTGGCTTTTTATCAAATTATCATATGACAGACCACGTATTCACCCTGCACACCCTAATTGACAAACAAACAAATCAAAACAAAGGCAAAGTCTTCTCATGCTTTGTTGATTTCAAAAAAGCCTTCGACTCAATTTGGCATGAGGGTCTGCTATACAAATTGAAGGAAAGTGGCGTTGGGGGAAAAACATACGACATTATAAAATCCATGTACTGCACAAACAACAAGTGTCTGGTTAAAATAGGCAAAAGACACACGTTTCCTGTGGGGTGAGACAGGGATGCAGCTTAAGCCCCACCCTCTTCAACATATATATATATATATATATATATATATATATATATCATTAAATTGGCAAGGGCACTAGAAAAGTATGTAGCACCCAGCCTCACCCTTCTAGAATCTGAAGTCAAATGTCTCCTATTTGATGGTGATCTAGTGCTTCTCTCACCAACCAAGGAGGGCCTACAGCAGAACCTAGATTTTCTGCACAGATTCTACCAGACCTGGGCCCTAACAGCAAATCTCAGTAAGACCAAAATAATGGTGTTCCAAAAAAGGTCCAGTCGCCAGGACCACAAATACAAATTCCATCTAGACACCGTTGCCCTAGAGCACACAAAAAACTATACATACCTTGGCCGAAACATCAGCGCCACAGGTAACTTCCACAAAGCTGTGAAAGATCTAACATCTAAAAGGAACATAATATTCAACATACAAATTAGGATCTGGCTAAAAATACTTGAATCAGTTATAGAACCCATTGCCCTTTATGGTTGAGGTCACCAACCAAGAATTCCCAAAATGGGACAAACACCAAATTGAGACTCTGCATGCAGAATTCTGCAAAAATATCCTCTGTGTACAACATAGAACACCAAATAAAGGCATGCAGAGCAGAATTAGGCCAATACCTGCTAAATCCAGAAAAGAGACGTTAAATTCTACAACCACCTAAAAGGAAGCGATTCCCAAACCTTCCATAACAAAGCCATCACCTACAGAGAGATGACCCTGGAGAAGAGTTCCCTAAGCAAGCTGGTTCTGTGGCTCTGTTCCAAAACACAACCCACAGAGCCCCCAGGACAGCAACACAATTAGACCCAACCAAATCATGAGAAAACAAAACTAGAATGCTATTTGAACATAAACAGAGAGTACACAGCAGCAGAATACCTGACCACTGTGACTGACCCAAACTTAAGGAAAGCTTTGACTATGTACAGACTCAGTGAGCATAGCCTTGCTATTGAGAAAGGCCGCCGTAGGCAGACCTGGCTCTCAAGAGTAGACAGGCTATGTGCACACTGCCCACAAAATGAGGTGGAAACTGAGCTGCACTTCCTAACCTCCTGCCCAATGTATGACCATATTAGAGACACATATTTCCCTCAGATTACACAGATCCACAAAAAAATTGAAAACAAACCCGATTTTGATAAACTCTCATATCTACTGGGTGAAATACCAGCGAGTGCCATCACAGCAGCAAGATTTGTGACCTGTTGCCACAGGAAACGGTCAACCAGTGAAGAACAAACACCATTGTAAATATAACCCATATTTATTTTCCCTTTTGTACATCGTTACAACACTGTATATGTACATAATGTAATGTCTTTATTCTTTTGTAACTTCAGTCGGTGAATTGTTTATTGTTCATTTTTATTGTGTATTTCACTTTTGTATATTATCTACCTCACTTGCTTTGGCAATGTCAATGTTTCCCATGCCAATAAAGCCCCTTGAAAAAGAGAGAGATACACAGAGAGAGATACACAGAGATACAGAGAGAGATACAGAGAGAGAGAGATACAGAGAGACTGTAGTAGTTACTGTATTTCCGACTGCTATTCTTTCTTTTTGCAACATGAAATAACTATTAGTCAGCATGTGGAACATTCGGGGCCTAAACTGATCAACCTTTGGACTGAAGAGTTAATCTTAAAGATGTTGACGTCATCATTCTGTAGGAGACATGGTGACAAGGCTGACATTGTCACTCACTGTCCCACAGGCTACAGAGGTAATTGTGCCATCACAGAAACACAGCTCTGTCAATAGAGGCAGAGTCTCTGGAGGACTGATAATTTGGTACAAATCCGAACTACAAAATCTAATTGATCCCCTCAAAATTGGTAAATATCACATTTGGTTAAAACTGAAAAAATACCCTGTACTGACAGAAAACGATGTGTTCCTTTGCGCAATAAATATATCCCCTTCAGAATCCCCACCCTTGAGGAAGAGCAAATCAAATCAAATGTATTTATATAGCCCTTCGTACATCAGTTGATATCTCAAAGTGCTGTACAGAAACCCAGCCTAAAACCCCAAACAGCAAGCAATGCAGGTGTAGAAGCACGGTGGCTAGGAAAAACTCCCTAGAAAGGCCAAAACCTAGGAAGAAACCTAGAGAGGAACCAGGCTATATGGGGTAGCCAGTCCTCTTCTGGCAGTGCCGGGTGGAGATTATAACAGAACATGGCCAAGATGTTCAAATGTTCATGAATGACCAGCATGGTCCAATAATAATAAGGCAGAACAGTTGAAACTGGAGCAGCAGCA
Source organism: Oncorhynchus mykiss (assembly GCF_013265735.2). Taxonomy (NCBI): domain Eukaryota; kingdom Metazoa; phylum Chordata; class Actinopteri; order Salmoniformes; family Salmonidae; genus Oncorhynchus; species Oncorhynchus mykiss. The sequence goes on from NC_048573.1 coordinate 38,637,090, forward strand.
CGGCCAGGTGGACTGGGGACAGCAAGGAGTCATCATGTCAGGTGGTCCTGAGGCATGGTCCTAGGGCTCAGGTCCTCAGAGAGAGAAAGAAAGAGAGAAAGAGAGAATTAGAGAGAGCACACTTAAATTCACACAGGACACCGAATAGGACAGGAGAAGTACTCCAGATATAACAAACTGACCCTAGCCCCCCGACACATAAACTACTGCAGCATAAATACTGGAGGCTGAGACAGGAGTGGTCAGGAGACACTGTGGCCCCATCCGAGGACACCCCCGGACAGGGCCAAACAGGAAGGATATAACCCCACCCACTTTGCCAAAGCACAGCCCCCACACCACTAGAGGGATATCTTCAACCACCAACTTACCATCCTGAGACAAGGCTGAGTATAGCCTTGGGCCATTTCCAGGCCCAGGGAAATGTGCTCATCTGTGGGGACACAAATGCGCATACAGGAACACCAACTGATCTAACGACCACACAGCTTTATTACAGGCCATACTGTTTCTAACTGCCTTAATCTCCCCCGGTGAAACAACAGTGACAGCACCATCAACAAAAACGGAAGGGATCTGTTGCAGCTCTGTAGAAGCCTGGGTCTGTACTTTGTCAATGGTAGGTTACGGAGGGACTCTTTGGGGAGATTCACCTATTGCTCACCTCTTGGCACCAGTACAGTAGACTATATGATTACAGACATTGACCCTTTCTCTCTCAGCTCATTCACTGTCAAGCCACTAACACCTCTGTCTGAGCACAGCCAAATTACATCGTTCCTCAAAAGAGCAGACATGGAAACAACCCCACATTCACAGCCCAGTAAGCTGTACAACATCAGAAATTCATACAGATGGGCCCAAAACAGCACAGAAGAATACCAGAAAGCAACCTGTAACCAAAATATCCAAACACTGAGAAAACGTTCTGGATACCACATTCACTCACAGTGAGGAAGGCATCAATCTAGCAGTAAAACATCAACTATATATTCAGGCAAACGGCAAAAGAAACAACTAAAATTGATAAAAAACAAAACAAAAATGACCACAGATGACAACTGGTTTGATGCAGATTGTAAAATTATAAGGAAAAAACATTGAACCCTATCCAACCAAAAGGACAGAGACCCACATAATGGTGAATTACTCTTTCATTACTGTGAGACTTTAAAACCCTATAAACGTACACTCAGAACCAAAAAAGCACAGTACAACAGCGAGCAGCTGACTCTAATTGAGAAGTACATAAACACAAACAACTACCGGCAAAATTGGAAGAAAAAAAATCGAAACAAGAGCAATTAGCGATACAAAATGGTGACATATGGATGACCCATTTTAAAACACTCAAACATTTAAACATTCAAATTGACACAAACGCAGAACAACGCCAAATTCATGAGAAGTTGAATGGATTAGAAAAAGCTATAAAGGACAATCAAAATCCATTGGACTCCCCAATTACTAACCAGGAGCTCTATACCTGATGGCATCCTAAATGAGATGCTCGAACTCACTAGTGCAAAATTTCAATTGGCTATTATTAAAACTGTTTAACTTGATCCTGAGTGTAGGTTATTTCCCTGACATCTGGAATCAAGGACTCATAACCCCAATCTTTAAGAACGGAGACAAATTTGACCCAAACAATTACAAGGTTAGGAAGGTTTTCTGTAGTATTATAAATGTAGAGAGCTCTAGACTTCCTTAATTATCACAATGTCTTGAGTAAAAGCCAAATTGGATGTATACCAAAACATCGCACGACTGATCATATTCACACCCTACACACCCTGATAGATAAACATGTCCACCAAAATAATACCAAAATATACGCTTGCTTTATCGACTTCCAAAATTATTTGATTCTATTTGGCATACAGGACTGTTCTACAAAGTTATTGAAAGTGGTGTAGGGGTAAAACAAATGACACAATTAAATCAATGTATCCTGGCAATACGTGCAGCATTAAAATTGGCAAGAAAATAACAGAATTCTTTAACCAGGGACGAGGCCTTCGGCAGGGTTGCAATCTGAGCCCTGCACTCTTCAATATTTACATCAACAAATTGGCCACTATTCTAGAAAAATCCTCAGCCCCTGGTGTTAGTCTCCACAATTCAGAGGTTAAATGCCTACTCTTCGCAGATGACCTATGCCTGCTGTCACCCACAGCACATGGCCTACAGCAGAGCCTGGACCTGCTAGAGCAGTACTGCCAGACATGGGCCCTGGCAGTAAAACCCCAAAATACTAAAATCGTGATTTTCCAGAGAAGATCCAGATCTCAGGGAATTAGACCAAAGTTCTCAATTGGTACAAAATATATAGAGTACTGCACACACTACAATTACTTAGGTTTAAAAATCAGCTAAACTGGACACCTTAATGAGGCAGTGAATTAACTGAGAGAGAAAGCACGCAGGGCATTCTACACCATTAAAAAAACAAATTTAAAAATTGAAATACCTAACTGAATGTGTCATTGAACCAATTTTACTTTATGGCAGCAAGGTGTGGTGTCCACTTGCAAAACAAGATTTCACCAAATGGGACAAACACCCCATTGAAACCCTGCATGCAGAGTTCTGTAAGATTCCCCTACATGTCCAGAGGAAAACTACAAACAATGCATGCAGGGCAGAATTAGGCCAATATCCACTCATAATCAAAACTCAAAAAAGAGCAATTAAGTTTTGGAGACATCTAAAATACAGTGACCCCCTCTCATATCATTACCAAGCCCTGCAATGCCAAGAGCTGAGCAAACAAAAGAGTTCCCTCATCCAGCTGGTCCTGGGGCTGAGTTCACAAACCTGTTCTACTAACATACTGAAGCCTCAGGACCAGAACATCAAATCAATCAGAATAAAACAAATTACAACACAATCAAAACTACATTGCTTATTGGGAAGCACAAACACAAAGAAAAATGCAGTGCTATCTGGCCCTAAATCGACAGTACACCACGGCAAACTATTTGACCACAGTTACTGACCAAAACCTTAGAAAAACCTTGACAAAGTACAGGCTCAGTGAGCACAGCCTTGTCATTGAGAAGGGTAGACACAGGAAAACCTGGCTCCCTGTAGAGGAATGGCTGTGCAACCACTGCACAACAGCAGAACCTGAGACAGAGCTGCATTTCCTGACAAAATGTCAAAAATATAAAGCCATTAGAGTGTCAGTTCCCCAAATTTGAAACCCTTATTGAAGGTTTCAAAAACCTCTCTGAAGAGAGTAGGCTACCCGTCCTGTTGGGGGAGGACGCAGAGAGCTGTGGGTTGGCATCACACTACATTGCTGCCTGCCATAAGATGAGGGACAGTATCTGACAGACCAATCAACCTGCACATGACCTCGACTGTATGCTTATTGTTAAATGTATGGTTATTTTGACCCTTGGTTATTGTTGTTACTGTTGTCCCGTTGACAATTTTGATTCTCATTTTTCATGTATTTTTTATATTGTAAATATCCAAAATAAGCTTTGGCAATATGTACATTGTTACGTGATGCCAATAAAGTGAATTGAATTGAATTGAGAGAGAGCGAGAGGGAGAGAGAGAGAGAGAGAGAGAGGGAGAGGGAGAGAGAGAGATACAGAGAGAGAGAGAGATACAGAGAGAGATATATATACACACAGAGAGAGAGAGATATACAGAGAGAGAGAAAGAGATATACAGAGAGAGAGAGATAGAGAGAGAGAGATATACAGAGATAGAGCAAGAGAGCGACAGAATGAGCGAGCGTGAGAGCAACAGAACGAAAGAGAGAGAGAGAGATACAGTTGAAGTCGGAAGTTTACATACACTTAGGTTGGAGTCATTAAAACTATTTTTTCAACCATTCCAAAAATGTATTGTTAACAAACTATACTTTTGGCAAATCAGTTAGGACATCTACTTTTTTGCATGACACAAGTCATTTTTCCAACAATTGTTACAAACAGATTATGTCACTATCACAATTCCAGTTGGTCAGAGGTTTACATAAATAAAGTTGACTATGCCTTTAAACAGCTTGGAAAATTCAAGAAAATTATTTCATGGCTTTAGAACCTGTGGATTGAGATCACTGGAAAATCTAAAGAAAATCAGCCAAGACCTCAGAAAGAAACTGTAGACCTCAACAAGTCTGGTTCATCCTTGGAAGCAATTTCCAAACGACTGAAGGGACCACGTTCATCTGTACAAACAATAGTACGCGAGTATAAACACAATGGGAACAAACGAAAGCGAACAGTTTTGTCACGTACTGATACGAAACAGAAAACAACGTCGCACAAAACTCAAAAGGAAAATGACAACTTATATATGATCCCCAATCAGAGACAACAATAGACAGCTGCCACTGATTGGGAACCACACTAACATAGAAATAAGGAAACTAGAATGCCCACCCTAGTCACACCCTGACCTAACCAAAATAGAGAATAAAAACCTCTCTACAGCCAGGGCAGAGCAGGCTCCGGACTGGGGACCGTCGCTGGAGGCTCCGGACAGGGGACCGTCGCTGCAGGCTCCGGACTGTGGACCATCGCTGGAGGCTCCGGACTGGGGACCTTCGCTGGAGGCTCCTCTCCCTGGCTCATCACTGCAGGCTTCATGCCATGGATCATCACTGCAGGCTCCGTGCCATGGATCATCACTGGAGGCTTCGGGCCATGGATCATCACAGGAGGCTTCGTGCCATGGATCATCACTGGAGGCTTCGTGCCATGGATCATCACTGGAGGCTTCGGGCCATGGATCATCACTGGAGGCTTCATACGTGGAGCCGGAACAGGTCTCACAGGACTGAGGAGACGTACTGGAAGCCTGGGACATGGAGCTGCCACAACGCGTCCTGGCTGGATACCCACTTTAGCTCGGTGAGTGTGGAGAGCTGGCATTGGAGGCTATAGTGCGTAGAGCCGGCGCAGGATATACTGGGCTGTGGAGACACACTGGAGGTCTGGAGCTTAGGGCTGGCACAACGCATCCTGGCTGAATACCCCCTGTAGCACGGCAAGTGCGGGGAGCTGGCACAGGCCGCACTGGGTTGTGCTAGCGAATTGGGGATACCGTGCGTAGAGCTGGCGCAGGATAACCTGGGCCAAAGACACGCACCGGAGACCGGTACAAACCGTTGTGGCTGAATGCCCACTCTAGCACAGCAACTGCGGGGCGCTTGCACAGAGCGCACCGGGCTGTGGATGCGCACTGAAGGCACGGTGCTCAGAACCGGAAAACGTGGCACTTGAACATTGACCAACTCCTCATTGTATTTACAGGGAGTTGGTTCTCGTTCACCCCTTAGTTCTGTTTGTTCCGCTCGGCAACCCGTGTGTCCCCCCCAATTTATTTTTGGAGGCTGCCTCTTTTGCTTCCATCCTTGCCGTGACCCCTGGTATCGCCACCTTTCCTCTCTCGCTACCTCCGCCTGCAAAATGGCTTAAGGACAACAAAGTCAAGGTATTGGAGTGACCATCACAAAGTCCTGACCTCAATCCCATAGAAAATTTGTGGGCAGAACTGAAAAAGCATGTGCGAGCAAGGAGGCCTACAAACCTGACTCAGTTACACCAGCTCTGTCAGGAGGAATGGGCCAAAATTCACCGAACCTATTGTGGGAAGCTTGTGGAAGGCTATCCGAAATGTTTGACCCATGTTAAACAATGTAAAGTCAATGCTACCAAATTATAAATGAGTGTATGTAAACTTCTGACCCACTGGGAATGTGATGAAAGAAATAAAAGCTGAAATGAATCATTCTCTCTACTATTATTCTGACATTTCACATTCTTAAAATAAAGTGGTGATCCTATCTGACCTAAGACAGGGCATTTTACTTGGATTAAATTGTGAAAAACTGAGTTTAAATGTATTTGGCTAAGGTGTATGTAAACGTCTGACTTCAATTGCAGAGAGAGAGAGAGAGAGAGAGAGAGAGAGAGAGAGAGACAGAGAGAGGTAACACTGGTACACGCACACGAGCCCACAAACACTGAATATATTTTTGGTTTGTTGAGATGAACATCCTTCTCTCTATTTCATACCTTGCTTGTCTTTCTTAATAGCCATTACTCAAAGCAACAGAGAACAAAACAAATGATAAACTGTCATCAATCTTTTTCCCTAGAGGAAAACAATCAATACCGGTTGATGGCGGATATACTACAGATTTGATGCAAAAGCAAACCGGAACATAACATAGCAACAAGAAGACTAAATAACGACCAGAGAAGTAGAGAATAGATAATCGACAATGTACCTTCCCTCTGAGTCATTACCCACTCAGTTCAACGTCTACTTTTGATTTAGGGAGCGAACATTATTTATAATAAGGTTTTCATGGAAAATATCATACCTCTCTGAAATGAAAATGGTTTGTTTGAAAATGCTTTGTCCTCCCATCAGCAAAATGCACTACATGGCCAAAAGTATGTGGACACTGCTCGTCAAACATTTAATTCCAAAATCATGGGCATTAATATGGAGTTGCAATTCTACATAATTTTATATATTTAACAGAACATTTTTTAATACCACACAAATTACTGAAATTCCAGGCTATGAATGGGCAGAGAGATAGGCCTATGTGTTCATCTTCTCATATTTCTCCAATGCCAAATCAGTGTGTTTTATTTTGCAACAAAACTGTCCTTGTTTCCAAATAATTACGTCTGAGACTTCTTTAGGAATCTGACCATGGTACGTTCAAAAGCGAGGCCTACCTTTCCACCCCAGACATAGGCTTACCGACGCAGAAAAATGTAAGCTTTAACTGCTGGTTACTCTTCTTCTGTGGCTTAACCCAATGAGATAATGTCACAAGTGTTTCCCTAAAAGCTGTCTGGGTTTAAATATCTTCTATTGTACAAAAAGTGACAAGCTTAATCAATTGATAGTGACAGAATTAGATTGCTTCCCAAGTAAAGTCCATATTTTGTCTCCTAGGTTGTAAACTAAACAATGATATCCCCCATATGCATTGGAGTCACGTCTTCCCCGGTTATTTTACAGCTTGTTTCTAGCATAAAGCACTGCGGACCAAAGCGCTGTTATAGACCCCTTTTATATAATCGGATCCATTTTATTTTCTTCAAAATCTTTAGCTAACAACGGGTTGGACTGTGCTTTTTGCCATTTTCTTTAGTAAAAAAAATAGCCCTAAGGCAAACTCTCTCATAACCCCATGTGACATGGTGCCTGGCCCTTCTTTGGACAATATGTTAACAAACCTCCAAACAAGCTTCAATGCCATACAACTCTCAACTCTTAAACGCTAGTAAAACAAAATGCCTTCTCTTCAACCGATTGCTGCCCGCACCCGCCAGCCCGCCCGCCTAGCATCACTACTCTGGACGGTTCTGACTTAGAATATGTGGACAACTATAAATACCTAGTTGTCTGGCTAGACTGTAAACTCTCCTTCCACACTCACATTAAGCTTCTCCAATCCAAATGTAAATCTTGAATCGGCTTCCTATTTCACAACAAAGCCCACCTGCACTTGTCATTATCCACAGCAGGTAGTGCGTGGGAAAGATAGTTATTTAGAATGTAGTTTCAGTCAGGTCGAGTAAGGCTGCCCATGTGTGTGTGTTTGTGTGTGTGTACCAGAGGAGGCTGGTGGGAGAAGCTATAGAACAGGCTCATTGTAATGGCTGGAATGGAATAAATGGAACTGAGTCAAGCTTGGTTTCGATATGAAAGCTGTGTTTGATACCGTTCCATATGTTCCATTCCAGTCTTTACTATGAGCCCATCCTCCTATAGCTCCTCCCACCAGCCTCCTCTGTTGCGCACTGATGCGGGACAATGCACCAAAGCCTCTCAGACTCAGTCACACACACAACACAACAGACGCTGTTGCTACGGCGTAATAAGATTTCAGGGCTCTGCTAATCACTTATTTTTTTCTCATCATGGAAGTCTGATGGAAGCACACAGTTCTCACAAATCTGTGTTTAAGAACAGATCAAACGTGTCTGTAATCTGGGGTTTAGAATGTGTATCCTAGAAATACTGTTCAGCTTGTTCTCATGACTGTAGGTAGAGAGACATCCACTAGTCAGATCTGTATTATGTGACTTGTTACCATGGCGATAACAGTTGTTTTATTTACTGCACACAATAGAGTGGAGACGAGGAATAGGAACTCCGCTGACCCTTCATGCCCGGAAGTCATTTAGCCATTCATTGTAGTCATTGTGCTCTGTAGAGTTGCTATTTTCACAAGTTTCTCATGTCAATTATCTCGTGACATTCCTGGATTAGTCATTATATAATAAAGTCTGATTGAATCAAAAAATACGATAGTCAGTTTAAAAAAGGTTATGGGTACAAGACTGTGGACATATCTGGATGTGTTGGCAAAATCACTCCATATCCCATCGAGCCAAGCGGGGAGATGCTGCCTTGTCACAGTTCCAAGACCAGCCAGAAACGTCCAGCTATCCCTGTGTCAATGAACTTGGATCCACGATAAGAAGCAATGATCCTTCGCCACCATCATCTTACCATAGATATCTCAAACCATGACTATTCAACAGAACAGTAAAACAATAAATCATTTTCAAGTTTCTTTCCATCTAACTTCTTAGTTACATCAAATCAAGTTGTATTAGTCACATGCGCCGTGTACAACAGGTGAAATGCTTACTTACGAGCCCCTAACCAACAATGCAGTTAAAAAAAAATGCGGATAAGAATAAGAAATAAAAATAACAAGTAATTAAAGAACAGCAGTAAAAACAATAGACAGACTATATACCGGTACAGAGTCAATGTGCAGGGGCACTGCTTAGTTGAGGTAATATGTACATGTAGGTAGAGTTATTAAAGTGACTATGCATAGATGATAACAACAGAGAGTAGCAGCGGTGTAAAAGAGAGGAGGGGGGGGGGCAATGCAAATAGTCTGGGTAGCGATTTGATTAGATGTTCAGGAGTCTTATGGATTGGGGGTAGAAGCTGTTTAGAATTCTCTTGGACCTAGACTTGGCGCTCTGTTACCGTTTGCCGTGCGGTAGCAGAGAGAACAGTCTATGACTAGGGTGGCTGGAATCTTTGACAGTTTTTAGGGCCTTCCTCTGACACCGCCTGGTATAGAGGTCCTGGCTGGCAGGAAGCTTGGCCCCAGTGAAGTACTGGTTGAGGTATGCACTACCCTCTGTAGTGCCTTGCGGTCAGAGGCCGAGCAGTTGCCATACCAGGCAGTGATGCAACCAGTCAGGATGCTGTCGATGGTGCCGCTGTAGAACCCTTTGATGATCTGAGGACCCATGCCAAATATTTTCAGTCTCCTGAGGGGGAATAGGTTTTGTCATGCCCTTTTCACAACTGTCTTGGTGTGCTTGAACCATGTTAGTTTGTTAGTGATGTGGACACCGACGAACTTGAAGCTCTCAATCTGCTCCACTGCAGCACCGTCGATGAGAATGGGGGCATGCTCTGTCCTCTTTTTTTCCTGTAGTCCACAATCATCTCTTGATCACGTTGAGGGAGAGGCTGTTGTCCTGGCACCATACAGCCAGATCTCTGACCTCTTCCCTATAGGCTGTCTCGTTGTTGTCGATGATCAGGCCTACCACTGTTGTGTCATTGGCAAAGTTAATGATGGTGTTGGAGTCGTGCCTGTCATGAGTGAATAGGGAAGGGACTGAGCACGCACCCCTGAGGGGCCCCTGTGTTGAGGATCAGCATGACGGGTGTGTTGTTACCTACCCTTGCCACCTTGAGTGGCTCGTCGTGAAGTCCAGGATCCAGTTACAAAGGGAGGTTTTTAGTCCCAGGGTCCTTAGCTTAGTGATGAGCTTTGAGGGCACTATGGTGTTGAACGCTGAGCTGTAGTCAATAAATACCATTCTCACATAGGTGTTCCTTTTATCCAGGTGGGAAAGAGCAGTATGGAGTGCAAGAGAGACTGTATCATCAGTGGATCTGTTTGGGTGGTATGCAAATTGGAGTGGGTCTATGGGTTTCTGGGATAATTGTGTTGATGTGAGCCAATAACAGCCTTTCAAAGCACTTCATGGCTACAGTGCTACAGGTCGGTAGTCATTTAGGCAGGTTACCTTAGTGTTCTTGGGCACAGGCTCTATGGTGGTCTGCTTAAAACATGTTGGTATAGGAAGGGAGAGGTTGAAAATGTTAGTGAAGACACTTGCCAGTTGGTCAGCGCATGTTCGCAGTACACGTCCTGGTAATCTTTTTGGCCCTGCGGCCTTGTGAATGTTTAAAGGTCTTACTCACATTGGCTGAGAAGAGTGTGATCGCACAGTCCTCTGGAACAGCTGGTGCTCTCATAAATTTTTCAGTGTTATTTGCCTCGAAGCGAACATAGAAGTAGTTTAGCTCGTCTCGTATGCTCGTGTCACTGGGCAGCTCGCGGCTGTTCTTTCCTTTGTAGTCTGTAATGGTTTGCAAGCCCTTCCACATCCAACGAGCATCAGAGCCGGTGTAGTACGATTCGACCTTAGTCCTGTATTGACACTTTGCCTGTTTGATGGTTCGTTGGAGGGCATAGCGAGATTTCTTATAAGCTTCCGGGTTAGAGTCCCGCTCCTTGAAAGCAGCAGCTCTAGCCTTTAGCTCAGTGCGGATGTTGCCTGTAATCCATGGCTTCTGGTTGGGGTATGTATGTATGGTCACTGTGGGGACGACGTCATCAATGCACTTATTGATGAAGCCAATGACTGATGTGGTGTACTCCTCAATGCAATCGGAGGAATCCCGGACCGTATTCCAGTCTGTGCTAGCAAAACAGTCCTGTAGTTTAGCATCTGCTTCATCTGACCACTGTTTTTATTGATCTAGACACTGGTGCTTCCAGCTTTAATTTTTGCTTGTAAACAGAAATCAGGAGGATAGATATATGATCAGATTTGCTAAATGGAGGGCGATGGAGAGCTTTGTATGCGTGTCGGTGTGTGGAGTAAATGTGGTCCAGATATTTTTTCCCTCTGGTTTGCACGTTTAATTTGCTAATAGAAATTTGGTAAAAACGGATTTAAGTTTCCCTGCGTTAAAGCTCCCGGCTACTAAGAGCGGCACCTCATTTCCTTGTTTGCTTTTGGCGGAATACAGCTCATTCAATACCGTTTTAGTACCAGCCTCTGTCTGCGGTGGTACATAAACAGCTATGAAAAATACAGATGAACTCTCTAGGTAGATAGTGCGGTCTACAGTTTATCATGAGATACTCTACCTCAGATACTCAGATACTCTACCTCAAAAATACATAGTCCGCCGCCCCTTGTCTTACCAGATGCCGCTGTTCTATCCTGCCGGTACAGCGTATACCCAGTCAGCTGTATGTTGATAGTGTCATCGTTCAGCAACGACTCTGTGAAGAATAAGATACTACAGTTTTGAAGGTCCCGTTGGTAGATTAATCTTCTGCATAGGTCATCGATTTTATTCTCCAAAAATTGCACGTTTGCTAGCAAAATGAAAGGAACTCTTCATGCAAATCACGGGGATCTGGGCCTGTTCCCAAGATAGCAGTACATCATTCGAGTCGGGCTCATCAATCTCGTTAAAGGAAAAAAAAAGCATTCTGCCAGTCCGTGGGGAGTAATCGCAGTCCTGATGTCCAGAGGTTATTTTCGATCATAAGAGACAGTAGCGGCAACATTATGAACAAGATAGGTTAAAAAAAAAGCAAATAAACAAAAACAAAAAAAACATTTGGTTGGGGACATGTAAAACGTCAGCCTTCTTCTCCAGTGCCATAGTTACGTGATTATATAACTAGCAAATGAGTTTTGAAGTTGAGGGCGCAGTATTTATGAAGTTGGCAATGAGCACAAAAACTAGCATAGTTCAGCTAGCCAGCTAGTTTAGCCAGGGTAAACGGTGGGAAACGAGCCCAGGTAACATGTACGCTAGACTAATTCAGGAAACAGATTGTGTTTTTTATACCCTGATATCAGGATCTGGCGGCGAAAAGTTTGATTGAACAATTCAGAGACTGAAACAAATAAATCAGATGACTTATATTTCAGGACAGCAAATCGATATACAATCACTACATCAGCTGTAACTATAAGGGCACAAGGCGAGACCCAGATGCAGACATGGGAGGCAGATGGTTTGAGTCTTGATATTTACTAAACAATCCAAAAGGGGTAGGCAAGAGAATGGTCGTGGATAAGCAAAAGGTCAAAACCAGTTCAGAGTCCAGGAGGTACAGAGTGGCAGGCAGGCTCGAGGTCAAGGCAGGCAGAATGGTCAGGGAGGCGGGTACAGAGTCCAGAAAACAGGCAAGGGTCAAAAACTGGTTGACTTGAAAAACATACAAGATGAACTGGCACAGAGAGACAGGAAACACAGGAATATATTTACACCAGGACTAATAAGCAACACCTGGAGGGGGTGAAGACAATCACAAGACAGGTGAAATAGATCAGGATATGACAGTAACTGTAAATGTGACTCACAACCTGGATTCAATCTTATGTAGCAACATTTTAATTTCTGTTTGTTACAGTGGGTAAAAGTAGAGACTCAGAGCTACAAAATGGTATATCATAGGCTGCATTTTTTAGGAGCAATGGTAAAGTAATTATTCTTTGAAAGTTGAGAAAAGGGCCTCACTTTTGAGAAAAGGGCCTTTGAATGTTTCAGTACTTACTAGAGAGCTCTCCTTTGTCTACACCCATTCAGCATTGTTCACACCCTCTTAAAACTTCTTAGGGCTGAAATCCCATTAACGGGATCGATATCACAACAGCCAGTGAAAGTGCAGGGCGCCAAATTCAAAACATAAAAAATCTCATAATTAAAATTCCTCAAACATACATGTATTTTATACAATTTTAAAGGTTATCTTGTTGTTAATTCCACCACAGTGTCCGATTTCAGATATGCTTTACAGCAAAAGCACCACAAACTATTATGTTAGGTCACCAGCAAACGACAATAAACACAGCCATTTTTTCCAGCCAAAGACAGCAGTCACAAAAAGAATAAATAGGGATAAAATGAATCACTAACCTTTGATGATCTTCATCAGATGACACTCATAGGACTTCATGTTCCACAATACATGTATGTTTTGTTTGACAACGTTTATATTTATCAAAATATGAGTTTACATTGGCGCGTTACATTTACTAGTTCCAAAAACATCCAGTGATTTTGCATAGCCACATCATTCAACAGAAATACTCATCATAAATGTAGATGATAATACAAGTTATACACATGAAACTATAGATATACCTCTCCTTAATGCAACTGCTGTGTCTGATTTCAACAAAAACGTTACGGAATAAGCAAACCATGCAATAATCTGAGACGGCGCTCAGAAAAATAGTCACAATAGCCACCATGTTGGCGTCAACATAAACAAGAAATTACATGATAAATATTCTCTTACTTTTGATGATCTTCATCAGAAAGCACTCCAGGAATCCCAGGTCCACAATAAATGTTTGTTTTGTTCGATAATGTCCGTTATTTATGTCCAAATACCTCCTTTTGTTAGTGCGTTTGTTATACATATCCAAACGCTCATTCTGGTCAGCGTTACGCCGGACAAAAACTTCAAAAAGTTATATTACAGGTCGAAGAAACATTTCAAACTATGTACAGAATCAATCATTAGGTGTTTTTAACATATAGCTTCAATAAAGTTCTAACCGGAGTATTCCTTTGTGTCTTGATGAGCAATGGAACGCAAGTGGATACCACGAGGAATGCGCGTGATCAGAAAATGGCTGACTGCCAGTCACCTGATAGATTCTGCTCTCATTCAGTCCCACAACACAGTAGAAGTCTCATTCAAATGTCTATAGACGGTTGACATCTAGTGGAAGCCCTAGGCAGTGCAACATCATTCATATCTCAAGGGGATTTCAATGGGAACCTTGGTGAATACATACCAAGCTCAGATTTCTCACTTCCTGTTTTGATTTCTCCTCAGGATTTTGCCTGCCATATGAGTTCTGTTATACTCACAAACATCATTCAAACAGTTTTAGAAACTTTAGAGTGTTTTCTATCCAATACTAATAATAATATGCATATATTAGCAACTGAGACTGAGGAGCAGGCCGTTTGCTTTGGGCAACGTATTCATACAAGCTACTCAATACTGCCCCCCAGCCATAAGAAGCCAGCCCCACCAATCTCTTTAAGGATTCATGTGAGGTCATGTGCTAAAGACTAAAAGTGGTAGTAGCCTACAATAAGGAACAATTCCAGGTAAAAAGAAAGTGTCCAGATAATTTTTTTAAATAAATATTAGATGACGCTTACCCAGATACACTTGTCTAAATTGATGTGTCATCTGAAAGAAATGCCATAACCCCAAGCCACATCCAGTGGTGGAAAAAGTACTAAATTGTCATACTTGAGTAAAAGTTTAAATAATTACAAATTCCTTATATTAAACCAGACGGCACAATTGTATTTATATATAAAAAAAAAAGTGTATTGCCGAATAGCCAGGGGCACAATGTACTTAAGTATCAAAAGTAAAAATATAAACCATTTCAACTTCTTTATATTAAGCAAACCAGCCAACACAATTTTTTTTATTGATGGATAGCCAGGGGCACACTCCCAACACTCAGACATAATTTACGAATGAAGCATTTGTGTTTAGTGAGTCTGCCAGATCAGAGGCAGTATGGATGACCAGGGATGTTTTCTTGATAAGTGTTTGAATTGGACAATTTTCCTGTCAAAATGTAACGAGTACTTTTGGGTGTTAAGGAAATTGTGTGGAGTAAAAACGACATTATTTTCTTTACGACAGTAGTGGAGTAAAAGTTACCAAAAATAGGAATAATAAAGTAATGTACAGATACCACAAAACTACTTAAGTAGTACTTTATAGTATTTTTATACCACTGCCCAAATGCCTTCACACCAGTACATTAGCATACTTTATATACTGTTGCAGATGCACTTATCACATAGTAGGCCATGCAACCTGAGTAGAAACCTGAGTGAGGTGCACATGTACAGTACATAAACAGATGCATGCGCCATATATTTAAGTGGTGGACACTTGGTGCGGTCACATGATATTGTCACAAAATCCTGTTATGACCACACTTTTTATATATCAATATTTTGCTAAGTATTTTAGGAGAGAGTCATGTGAGTAGAGGCACTGCAGATTGTGCGGATGACTGGTCTGTCCAAACCACACATGAACAAGGGAATCTATATTCGGAGAGCCTGTTTCTGTCATGCCCTTGACTTTAGTGCAGGGCATGTTATGTCCATAGCCTCTTCATCGCAAAACTCCCTGATCTTGTCAAAAATATAGTTTTTCTGGAGGTGTCCAGTCCAGGTGGTGCTTTTACAGGCAGACCATCTATGAGAGGAAGGATGTCAGCGTTGCGCAGAAGCTGAAACCTGGTCCCGACAGTCCAAACTCTCCTTGGCGACAACACCAAACTGTATGACTGGTGGATTAGAGTCAGACGTGTTCTACTGATTAATGCTGAAAGACTAAATCCAGATACAAACATTTTAGCATTATACAATAGATCCAAGATGGCATTCTGTGATAACATCACTGAATCAAATCAAATGTATTTATATAGCCCTTACATCAACTGATATATCAAAGTGCTGTAAAGAAACCCAGCCTAAAACCCCAAACAGCAAGCAATGCAAGTGGCTAGGAAAAACTCCCTAGAAAGGCCAAAGCCTAGGAAGAAACCTAGAGAGGAACCAGGCTATGAGGGGCCAGTCCTCTTCTGTGCCGGGTGGATATTATAACAGAACATGGCCAAGATGTTCAAATGTTCATAAATGACCAGCATGGTCAAATAATAATAATCACAGTGAACAGGGCAGGGTTCCATAGCCGCAGGCAGAACAGTTGAAACTGGAGCAGCAGCATGGTCAGGTGGACTGGGGACAACAAGGAGTCATCATGCCAGGTAGTCAGGCATGGTCCTAAGGCTCAGGTCCTCCTAGAGAGAGAAAAAAAGAAAGAAAGAAAGAAAAAAGAGAGAATGAGAGCATTAGAGAGAGCATACTTAAAATTCACACAGGACACCGGATAAGACAGGAGAAATACTCCAGATATAACAGACTGACCCTAGCCCCCTGACACAAACTACTGCAGCATAAATACTGGAGGCTGAGACAGGACGGGTAAGGAGACACTGTGGCCCCATCCGATGATACCCCCGGACAGGGCCAAACAGGCAGGATATAACCCCACCCACTTTGCCAAAGCACAGCCCCCACACACAGTTCAATACAGGCACAGTGGCTTGCGAAAGTATTCACCCCCCCCTTGGCATTTTGTTGCTGTACAACCTGGAATTAAAATGGATTTTTCAGGGGTTTGTATCTTTTGATTTATACAACCTGACTACCACTTTGAAGATGCAAAATAAATAGAAAATAAGACAAAAAGAAATAAGACAAAAAAACTGAAAATTTGAGCGTGCATAACTACTCACAAGGTCAATACTTTGTAGAGCCACCTTTTGCAGCAATTACAGCTGCTAGTCTCTTGGGGTATATCTCTATAAGCTTGGCACATTTAGCCACTGGTATTTTTTCTCTGGGTGATGAGAGGTGTTGGTTTGCGCAAGACATCATTTTCATTGATTGCCAAAAACCTCAATTTTAGTCTCATCTGACCAGAGTACCTTCTTCCATATGTTTGGGGAGTCTCCCATATTCCTTTTGGCGAACACCAAACATGTTTGCTTATTTCTTTCTTTAAGCAATGGCTTTTTTCTGGTCCCTCTTCTGTAAAGCCCAGCTCTGTGGAGTGTACGGCTTAAGTGGTCCTATGGACAATCTCCGCCGTGGAGCTTTGCAGCTCCTTCAGAGTTATCTTTGGTCTCTTTGTTGCCTCTCTGATCAATGCCCTCCCAGTTTTGGTGGGCAGCCCTCTCTTGGCAGGTTTACTGTGGTGCCATATTATTTCAATTTTTTTAAATTATGGATTTAATGGTGCCCTGTGGGATGTTCAAAGTTTCAGATATTTTTTTTATAACCCAACCCTGATCTGTACAGACTTTATTTAACTAATTATGTGACTTCTGAAGGTAATTGGTTGCACCAGATCTTATTTAGGGGTTTCATAGCAAAGAGGGTGAATACCATTTTTCAGTTGTTGTTTTTTTCTCTGAAAGTCATTGTTTTCACTTCACTTCATTTGGACTATTTTGTATATGTCAGCTATATGAAATCCAAATAAAAATCCACTTCAATTACAGGTTGTAATGAAACAAAATAGGAAGAAGGCCAAGGGGGGGAATACTTTTGCAAGGCACTGTAATGTTAACTACTGTAGCTATCCAGCCATCTAATGTCAGCTGGCTAGCTAACAGCAAGCTTTAACTAGCAATACAAACCAATTGTCATAGCGGGCTAAAGTTAAGGAACATGAAAGTGCACATGTTCATGAAGGAATTTCTGCCCAAAATATGTCTGATAAATTTGTTTAAATTTTTTTTCAAAAGGCTCTCCTGTGAAGTCGTGACTTGCGACATACGCCTAGTTTCCTGATTCAGGTAACAAATAATATAACAAAGCTTAAAACAACGCTTGAGTGATGCCTGAATGAAGAAAACGAATAGTGAAGTCGCTTGTGGACACGGTGGTGTCCTCCTCACCACTTTATTAATTGCTACTGTATGACCAATGTTAAAGTGTAGATATACCAAACAGAACCCAAGGAAACTGAACACAGTCAAACAGAGCTAGCTATTCACATGAAAACCATGACTGTTTGTGTACATTAAGATATATGACTGTAATATAAATCTCTCCCTTTGAGAAATGTTCCTTCATATTTAATTTGGGTAATTAATTCACAGTGACATTGTGAGATAATTCATCAGCATTAGCTTGGTGAGGTGGCTAACACGCAAGTGTAAGAAATTAATACGAGGGGTTATTGGATCCCGATTTTCCATTAATGACCAAAGTGTTTCTTCACTGTCAGAAAGAGAGGGTCAAGCCATATCCTGATTGACAGGTTAGATGATATGAGGCTTTCTGTTGGTTGAGGAAAGTTGGTTGCCTCTCAAACTCTTGACTGGTGCCCTGTGTGCCTCTTGTACTTGCATGGTTATATTCAAGCTAGAATTAGAGAGATCCTAAATTAATGATCAAGTGTCTCGGAATCTCCAGATTGAGAGCCCTTTTGTTGGGCTCAACTTAGATAATACGATGCAATAGTTCCCTTGAGGTACCAGCTGAGAATTAAGACGCAGTGAAAAGACTGTAAATCATTTATGACAGTCACTTTCTTTGTCACCCAGACATCATAGAAGAACATTTGAAATCCAATATTATAAACTACAGTACATTTTGTTCAGTGTAAGAAGAAGAAGAGGAAAGTGAGAAGAAAGAAAAAAGGAAATGTATTTTTCAGTGAGTCTTCTGAGCTTTCCCATTTCCTGCCACAATCTCTGCTCTGTTTTCCCCTGAAACGTCAGATTCGGCAAACAAGCACTGTCAGCAAACAAGGTAAACAAATTACACAAGCTGTATTAATTGCAGCAGAGGAGTGATGGATTATGATGTGCCCTGAAAACACAAAAGGAGACACTGTTTTTCTGAAGAGATGTGTTTTTAACTCCTCACTCCCTAATACCAGTTGTGTTACCTGCCCTTGACTGTTGGAAAGAGAGTAGATCTTCACCTGTAGTGTATTTTTAATACGGTACATAATCCTGTCTCCTTATCCATCCTTCTTCCTTTGCTCAATGAGCTATCTACAGGCAGAGGAGCACCAGGTGACGGATGTATTTAAAGTGGGGGCAGTGTTCGGATAATTAGCTCCTACTTCAGAGTTGGCAAAAATCCAATTAAGCCGATCTATATCTCCCGCTCGATGGATTTTGGCCTGGAACGTTTTTCCGACCACGTTGTCAGAGGTTTGTCAGGGTGGGAAGAACAATTAGCCACAAGGAAGAGCAATGGCCTGCATTTTCCAAAACATTTTCAAACATTGAAGTAGACATAAGAGATACGATTTCAACACAGCTGTACATCAGGGGATGTACTCAGGGGATGTAGTGACCTCTCACATCTCCCGGTCAGACACCACTGATCTTTCCAATTACACCTCTTCAACCATACCATACCTTATGCTACTGCTGACATGTAGACTCAAAACCCTTACTTACATGTGTTTGGGTTCCCCCGCATTGAACATGTGTGTCCTCTAAACGCTACTGTTTGTCACTTGTGTAGAGGCTCCATTATTGCTCCAGAGCTGATGTTGATGCTATCGGTGGTTAAGTGGGCCTGTACCTTCTGTACCAGGGGTGCAGGCTGTTTGTTAAGTGGGCCTTTGTCGTTTGAGTTTCAGGGTTAATGTGCAGTGTGGGCT
This sequence comes from Oncorhynchus mykiss, assembly GCF_013265735.2. Classification (NCBI taxonomy): domain Eukaryota; kingdom Metazoa; phylum Chordata; class Actinopteri; order Salmoniformes; family Salmonidae; genus Oncorhynchus; species Oncorhynchus mykiss. Next base: position 38,656,414 of record NC_048573.1, read on the forward strand.
AATCCACTGGTCCACTCGATACCCTTAACAGCGCGTGAAATCTCTTTTGTTAGTAAACCCTGTGCTTGTGGCCATATCTGAAATTGATCGCTGTCCTCTCTTTACCCCTCCTCTCGTCATGGAGCTTTGGTCTGGGGAATGGAGACAGCACATACTCTCCTCTAGGGGGAGAAGAGGAGGAGGGGGATTGACCAAGGCTGCTGGAAGAGAGAGAAGGGAAGAGGGAAGGGAGAAGGAGAGGTTGATTTTCTAATTGTATAAAATGTATACAGTTGAAGTCGGAAGTTTACATACACTTAGGTTGCAGTCATTAAAACTCGTTCTTCAACCACTCCACACATTTCTTGTTAACACACTATAGTTCTGGCAAGTCTGTTAGGACATCTACTTTGTGCATGACACAAGTAATATTTCCAACAATTGTTTACAGACAGATTATTTAACTTATTCACTGTATCCCAATTACAGTTAGTCAGAAGTTTACACACATTAAGTTAACTGTGCCTTTAAACAGCTTGGAAAATTCCAGAAAATTATGTCATGGCATTAGAAGATTCTGATAGGCTAATTGAGATCATTTAAGCCAATTGGAGGTGTACATGTGGATGTATTTCAAGGCCTACATTCAAACTCAGTACCTTTTTGCTTGACATCATGGGAAAATCTAAAGAAATCAGCCAAGACCTCAGGAAAAAAATGTAGACCTCCACAAGTCTGGTTCATCCTTGGGAGCAATTTCCAAACGCCTGAAGGTACCACGCTCATCTGTACAAACAATAGTACCCAAGTATACACACCATGGGACCACGCAGCTGTCAAACCTCTCAGAAAGGAGATGCGTTCTGTCTGCTAGAGATGAACGTACTTTGGTGAGTTAAAATGGCGCCGGAAAAAATGGCATCAGTTTTACGGGCGCCCAACCAATTGTGCTACTATGTGGGGGGTTTTCGCTTTATTTGTAACTTATTTTGTACATAATGTTTCTGCAAGCATATTGTACGGCAAAAAAAACTTCTGGATATCAGGACAGCGATCACTCACCTCGGATTAGACAAAGATTTTTTCCACAACAATGACGACGCACAAGACATTCTCAAAACACCCCACAGGACCGACATTCCCGTTATTTGCAAGAGGAAGCGACGCAGGTACAGAGGACAAAAGAGCCAGATGCCTGGTCAGGACCCGGAGAAGGCGACTGGGAAAGCTGCCGTTACAGTCAATACTACTCGGCCAACGTGCAATTATTGGACAATAAATTAGACGAGGTACGATCACGGGACATCAACAACTGTAATATCCTATGTTTCATGGAATCGTGGCTGAATGACGACATGGATATTCAGCTAGCGGGATATACAGTGAGGGGAAAAAAGTATTTGATCCCCTGCTGATTTTGTACATTTGCCCACTGACGAAGAAATGATCAGTCTATCATTTTAATGGTATGTTTATTTGAACAGTGAGAGACAGAAAAACAACCAAAAAATCCAGAAAAACGCATGTAAAAAAAATATATAAATTGATTTGCATTTTAATGAGGGAAATAAGCATTTGATCCCTCTGCAAAACATGACTTAGTACTTGGTGGCAAAACCCTTGTTGGCAATCACAGAGGTCAGACGTTTCTTGTAGTTGGCCCCCAGGTTTGCACACATCTCATGAGGGATTTTGTCCCACTCCTCTTTGCAGATCTTCTCCAAGTCATTAAGGTTTCGAGGCTGACGTTTGGCAACTCGAACCTTCAGCTCCCTCAACAGATTTTCTATGGGATTAAGGTCTGGAGACTGGCTAGGCCACTCCAGAACCTTAATGTGCTTCTTCTTGAGCCACTCCTTTGTTGCCTTGGCCGTGTGTTTTGGGCCATTGTCATGCTGGAATACCCATCCACGACCCATTTTCAATGCCCTGGCTGAGGGAAGGAGGTTCCCACCCAAGATTTGACGGCACATGTCCCCTTCTATTGTCCCTTTGATACGGTGAAGTTGTCCTGTCCCCTTAGCAGAAAAACACCCCCAAAGCATAATGTATCCACCTCCATGTTTGACGGTGGGGATGGTGTTCTTGGGGTCATAGGCAGCATTCCTCCTCCTCCAAAGACGGCAAGTTGAGTTGATGCCAAAGAGCTCCATTTTGGTGTCATCTGACCACAACACTTTCACCCAGTTGTCTTCTGAATCATTCAGATGTTCATTGACAAACTTCAGACGGGCATGTAAATGTGCTTTCTTGAGCAGGGGGACCTACGGGCATTGCATGGAGCCCCAGGCAGAGGGAGATTGACAGTTATTTTGTGTTTCTTCCATTTGCTAATAATCACACCAACTGTTGTCACTTTCTCACCAAGCTGCTTGGCGATGGTCTTGTAGCCCATTCCAGCCTTGTGTAGGTCTACAATTTTGTCCCTGACATCATTGGAGAGCACTTTGATCTTGCCCATGTTGGAGAGTTTGGAATCTGATTGATTGATTGCTTCTGTGGACAGGTGTCTTCAATCTCTGATTGAGAGGGGGTCAAATACTTATTTCCCTCATTAAAATGCAAATCAATTTATAACATTTTTGACATGCATTTTTCTGAATTTTGTTATTGTTATTCTGTCTCTCACTGTTCAAATAAACCTACCATTAAAATTATAGACTGATTATTTCATTGTAGATCACCTGTACTCCACACATAGAGACGCATACAAAGCTCTCCCTCGCCCTCCATTTGGTAAATCTGACCACAACTCTATCCTCCTGATTTCTGCTTACAAGCAAAAATTAAAGCAGGAAGCACCAGTGACCCGGTCTACAAAAAAAGTGGTCAGATGAAGCAGATGCTAAACTACAGGACTGTTTTACTATCACAGACTGGAACATGTTCCGGGATTCTTCGATGGCATCGAGGAGTACGTCACATCAGTCACTGGCTTCCTCAGTAAGTGCATCGAGGACATCGTCCCCACAGTGACTGTATGTACATAACCCAACCAGAAGCCATGGATTACAAGCAATATTCACACTGCACTAAAGGGTAGAGCTGCTGCTTTCAAGGTGCGGGACTCTAACCCGGAAGCTAACAAGAAATCCTGCTATGCGCTGCGATGAACCATCAAACAGGCAAAGCGTCAGTACAGGGCTAAGATTTAATCATGCTACACCGGCTCCGGCACTCGGTGTAGGACAGACTACAAAGGGAAGCACAGTTTCCCAGTGATACGAGCCTACCAGACGAGCTAAATCACTTCTATGCTCGCTTCGAGGCAAGCAACACTGAGGCATGCATGAGAGCATCAGCTGTTCCAGACAACTGTGTGATCATGCTCTCCGTAGCTGATGTGAGTAAGAGCTTTAAACAGGTCAACAAACACAACGCTGCAGGGCCAGACGGAATACCAGGACGTGTGCTCTGGGCATATGTTGACCAACTGGCAGGTGTCTTCACTGACATTTTCAACAAATCCCTGATTGAGTCTGTAATACCAACATGTTTCAAGCAGACCACCATAGTCCCTGTGCCCGAGAACATAAAGGCAGCCTGCCTAAATGACTACAGACCCGTAGCACTCACGTCCATAGCCATGAAGTGCTTTGAAAGGTTGGTCGTGGCTCACATCAACACCATTATCCCAGAAACCCTAGACCCACTCCAATTTACATACCGCCCAAATAGATCCACAGATGATGCAATCTCTATTGCACTCCACGCTGCCCTTTCCCACCTGGACAAAAGGAACACTTATGTGAGAATGCTATTCATTGGCTACAGCTCAGCGTTCAACACCATAGTACCCTCAAAGCTCATCACTAAGCTAAGGATCCTGGGACTAAACACCTCCCTCTGCAACTGGATCCTGGACTTCCTGACGGGCCGCCCGCAGGTGGTGAGGGTAGGTAGCATCACATCTGCCACGCTGATCCTCAACACTGGAGCTCCAAAGGGGTGTGTGCTCAGTCCCCTCATGTACCCCTCCTGTTCACCCACGACTGCATGGCCAGGCACGACTCCAACACAATCATTAAGTTTGCAGAGGACACAGTTTGTAGGCCTGATCATAAACAACGACGAGACAGGCTGTAGGGAGGAGGTCAGAGACCTGGCCGTGTGGTGCCAGAATAACAACCTATCCCTCAACGTAGCCAAGACAAAGGAGATGATTGTGGACTACAGGAAAAGGAGGACCGAGCACGCACCCATTCTCATCGACGGGACTGTAGTGGAGCAGGTTGAGAGCTTCAAGTTCCTCTGTGTCCACATCAACAACAAACTAGAATGGTCCAAACACACCAAGACAGTTGTGAAGAAGGCACGACAAAGCCTATACCCCCTCAGGAAACTAAAAATATTTAGCATGGGTCCTGAGATCCTCAAAAGGTTCTACAGCTGCAACATCGAGAGCATCTGGCTGCATCACTGCCTGGTACGGCAATTGCTCGGCATCTGACCACAAGGCACTACAGAGGGTAGTGCGTACGGCACAGTACATCACTGGGGCTAAGCTGCTTGCCATCCAGGACCTCTACACCAGGCGGTGTCAGAGGAAGGCCCTAAAAATTGTCAAAGGCCCCAGCCACCCCAGTCAGAGACTGTTCTCTCTACTACCACATGGCAAGCGGTACCAGAGTGCCAAGTCTAGGACAAAAAGGCTTCTCAACAGTTTTTACCCCCAAGCCATAAGACTCCTGAACAGGTGCCCACCCCATCCACCCCCAAACCCTCTTTTTACGCTGCTGCTACTCTGTGTTTATCATATATGCATAGTCACTTTAACTATACATTCATGTACATGCTACCTCAATTGGGCCGACCAACCAGTGCTCCCACACATTGGCTAACCGGGCTATCTGCATTGTGTCCCGCCACCCTCCACCCGCCAACAACTCTTTTACGCTACCGCTACTCTCTGTTCATCCTATATGCATAGTCACTTTAACCATATCTACATGTACATACTACCTCAATCAGCCTGACTAACCGGTGTATTTATGTAGCCTCGCTAATGTTATACCCTCGCAACTGTATATAGCCTGTCATTTCAATGTTGTTTTATTTCTTTACTTACCTATTGTTCACCTAACATCTTTTCTGGCACTATTGGTTAGAGCCTGTAAGTAAGCACTTCACTGTAAGGTGCACGTGACAAATAAACTTTGATTTGATTTGAAAAGTGTAAATCAAGCCCAGAAAAACAGCAAAGGAACTTGTGAAGATGCTGGAGGAACCTGAAAGGCCCCTCAGCAAGGAAGAAGCCACTGCTCCCAAACCACCATTAAAAAGCCGGTTTTCAACTGCACATGAGGACAAAGATCGTACTTTTTGGAGAAATGTCCTCTGGTCTGATGAAACAAAAATAGAACTGTTTGGCCATAATGACCATCATTATGTTTGGAGGAAAAAGGGGGATGCTTGCAAGCCGAAGAACACCATCCCAACCGTGAAGCACGGGGGTGGCAGCATCATGTTGTAGGGATGCTTTGCTGCAGGAGGGACTGGTGCACTTTACAAAATAGATGGCATCATGAGGATGAAAAATGATGTGGATATATTGAAGCAACATCTCAAGACATCGGTGAACAAATGGGTTTTCCAACTGGACAATGACCCCAAACATACTTCCAAAGTTGTGGAAAAATGGCTTAAGGACAACAAAGTCAAGTTATTGGAGTGGGCATCACAAAGGCCTGACCTCAATCCCATAGAAAATTAGTGGGCAGAACTGAAAAAGCATGTGCGAGCAGGTAGGCCTACAAACCTGACTCAGTTACACCAGCTCTGTCAGGAGGAATGGGTCAGAATTCACCCAATCTATTGTAGGAAGCTTGTGGAAGGCTACCCGAAACGTTTGACCCAAGTTAAACAATCTAAAGGCAATGCTACCAAATATTATTGAGTGTATGTACACTTCTGACCCACTGGGAATGTGATGAAAGAAATAAAAGCTGAATAAATCATTCTCTCTACTATTATTCTGACATTTCATTCTTAAAATGAAGAGGTGATCCTAACTGACCTAAGACAGGGAATTTTTACTAGGATAAAATGTCAGGAATTCAAATGTATTTGGCTAAAGTATATGTTACCTTCCGACTTCATCTGTACATACTGTATGCCATACTCTATGACATGCTTTTGCAGCAGAGAATTCAGTAAGAAAGTTGGAGAGAGAAGAGGGGAGTGGTCTTGGACACTAACACACACTCTACATCTTAAGAGTAGGTCCCCTGACTCCAACCTAACTCATTTTTTCCAGGTCACCTCACATTCCCTGCCATCAGGAGTCCATTCTCACAGGGTGGCAGGGGTACAAACATGCCCACCGAAAAGTGGGCTAATGTTTAAACAGATGCCAGGGTGAATGCTGCCCAAATATCTGTTAGATATGGCCCGTGCACACATCTTTTCCTGCCAACCACTCATTGCCAGAGAGATGGTCATGTCTGTAGCAGTTAGCAGGAAGGGGCTGAGGACCTAAGTGTTCTGTCCGTAAGAAGAATAATGAGAGTTTGATAGACAGAACAAGAAATGTGCAGGGGTTGGTTGATTTGAGCTGGATGTTAGTCTCAAGCTATGGGGTTAGACTACACAACGAAAGGGACTGATCATTCAATAGCAATGCCACAGCAACAAGTCAATGAAATTAATAGCACAAAATAAAGAAAATAGATTTTTCAATTGGCATATCAGTACCAAAGTCTCCAGAGATAACATGGCATATTGGCTTTCATTGGAAATTATGTTGGTATAGATTAAACTGGTTAATAGCTGGAAGGGGAATATAGTTGTATGGAAATAGCAGGATTAATGTCAACAGGAAAACTATCCACATTTCCATTAATAAATGTCAACATATCTTGTTTGTGGAGCCGCAAAGACAACTTTGGAGAAAAGTAAATCATTTATTTTCCAAAAGCGTTAACTCTGTATACAATATGCCTGCACAGCTGCCAGACATAACAGCATGGCTTCGTGCTTTATTAACTCCTCTGTCTGCTTCTCCAACATGTGTCATGGAAGAGAGGGTTCGGGGCAGGAGGAAGGGTGGGAGGGAAGGGCGGGGGGAAAAGGGGGAGGGAAAGAGGGAGGAAGAGAGGTAAGAGATGAGTGGGAAAGAGGGATGGGAGGGTGGGCATGGGGAGCAGAAGTGGGTGGTGTAGGGTATAATGCACAAATACCTCTTTCCGTCCAAATTTTTACCCAACTTTGCCAAACTGCTCAACTGGAGAAAGAACGACTGAGAGAGGTAATTGAAATCGTAGAGAGTGTGATCCCTTTACAAATAGACAGAGTGTAGGGGAAATTGAAGTGAACATTCTCTCCAGGCACAGTGGCTCTGTTTGGCAGCCTTCCACAAACCCTGTCTGCAGGTTTTCTGCTCAAACCGAAACATTGATTACAATCAAAATGTACCTGGTCCAACCTAGTCAACCAGGAACCATTCAGTGAATAGGTACTGCACACAATTCACCAAAGAAACTCTATGCATGCAATCCAACCCATGCAAGTGTGATGCATACGATATCTCAGCTTCCGTACAGTACTTCTCACGTTTGCCCAAACCATTGGACCATTGAACACGTGTCTGGGTATTGTTTATTTGCATTTATTTGTTGTTGTCAGTTGTTCTTTTTCTCTTATGCATGAGGGGCTACGTGGTCCCCAATAGTCCATGGGCCAGCAGGCCAGATTTCACATATTTGTCATTTTGGTGTGGCAAATTGTATGTTTTCAAGGGCATCAGCAATTGTCCAATTGCTAAAAGGCTGGATTTGTCAACCAGCCACTGAACTAATGGCTACAAAATGTTCATTAAATAAATTGTAAGGCTAGAGATCATAATGTTAAGATCATGATGCTCGTGGAAAGAAGAGACTATAATCACCAATGTTCCTTTTTAGAGATAATTTGTGTTTACCAAAATCTTTGTGTTAACTTTCTGGGACAAGTCCAAAAATGACAGAGTAAACCTTTAATCTTAGCATGCTGAGTATTCCTATACAACAGACTATTAAAGGTATTTGTATTGGTATTTATTATGGATACTCTTCCTGGGGTTTAGCTAAATTAAGGCAGTTATACCATTTTAAAAACATTACAATGGTGAATGGCCCCGAGGGAGATGGCTGCCATTTCCGATACCGTAACCAATTGTGCTATTGTGTATGTTTTTTTGCGTTTTTTGTAACTTATTTTGTACATTATGTTTCTGCCACCGTGTCTTCTGACCGAAAAGAGCTTCTAGATATCAGGACAGCGATTACTCACCCTGTACTCGAGGAATACTTTTTCCTCAACGAGTCGGATGGGAAGGATTTACTTCAGATGCCCGACAAGGCCCTCATCCCCGTCATTCGCAGGAGAAAGAGATGGCGGTATCAGGGACAAAGGTCCGGGTGCCTTGTAAAGATCTGACACCGAGAGGGTAGTCAACCCTTTACCATCGGTCCTATTAGCCAATGTACAATCAATCGATAATAAAATAGAGGGTAGTCTAGAGGGTCTTGCTTGCCTGAGGAAGAATATCTCATGATGAGCTGTAGATCACACTATTTAACAAGAGAGATTTCATCTGTATTTTTTGTAGCTGTCTATATACCACCACAAACTGATGCTGGCACTAAGGCCACATTCAATGAGCAGTATACGGCCATAAGCAAACAGGAAAACGCTCATCCAGAGGCGGCGCTCCTAGTGGCCGGGGACTTTAACGCAGGGAAACTCAAATCTGTTTTTACCTCATTTCTGCCGGCATGTGCAACCAGAGAGAAAAAAAACTCTAGACCACCTTTACTCCACACACAGAGATGCATACAAAGCTCTCCCTCGCCCTCCATTTGGAAAACATGACCATAATTCTATCCTCCTGATTCCTGCTAACAAGCAAAAACTAAAGCAGGAAACAGTGACTCGGTCTATAAAAAAGTGGCCAGATGAAGCAGATGCTAAGCTGCAGGACTGTTTTCCTAGCACAGACTGGAATATGTTCCAGGATTCTTCCAATGGCATTGAGGAGTACACCACATCAGTCACTGGCTTCATCAATAAGTGCATCAATGATGTTGTCCTCACAGTGACCATACGTACATACCCCAACCAGAAGCCATGGATTACAGGCAACATCCTCACTGAGCTGAAGGGTAGAGCTGCTACTTTCAAGGACTCTAACCAGAAGCTTATAAGAAATCTAGCTAAGCCCTCCGACGAACCATCAAAGAGGCAAAGCGTCAATACAGGACAAAGATTGAATCGTACTACACCGGCTCCAACGCTCGTCAGATGTGGCAGGGCTTGCAAACTATTACAGACAAAGCGAAGCACAGCCATGGGCTGCCCAGTGACACGAGCCTACCAGATGAGCAAAATCACTTCTATGCTCGCTTCGAGGCACTGAAGCATGCATTAGAGCATCAGCTGTTCCGGACGACTATGTGATCACGCTCTCCGTAGCCGATGTAAGACCTTTAAACAGGTCAACATTCACAACTCCGCATAGCCAGACGGATTACCAGGATGTGTACTGCGAGCATGCGCTGACCAATTGGCAAGTGTCTTCACTGACATTTTCAACTTGCCCCTGACTGAGTCTGTAATACAACATGTTTCAAGCAGACCGCCATAGTCCCTGTGCCCAAGAACTCTAAGGTAACCTGCCTAAATGACTACAGACAAGGAGCACTCACTTCTGTAGCCATGAAGTGCTTTGAAAGGCTGGTCATAGCTCAGATCAAGACCATTATCTCAGAAACCCGAGAACCACTCCAATTTGCATACCACTCAAACAGATTCACAGATGATGCAATCTCTGTTGCACTCAACACTGCCCTTTCCCACCTGGACAAAAGGAACACTTATGTGAGAATGGTATTCATTGACGACAGCTCAGCGTTCAACACCATAGCGCCCTCAAAGCTCATCCCTAAGGTAAGGACCCTGGTACTAAACACCTCCCTCTGCAACTGGATCCTGGACTTCCTGACGGGCCGTCCTCAGGTGGTAAGGGTCAATAACAACACATCCGCCGCACTGATCCTCAACACGGGTCCCTCAGGGGTGTGTGCTCAGTCCCCTCCTGTACACCCTATTCACTCATGACTACATGACCAGGCACGACTCCAACACCATCGTTAAGTTTGCCGATGACACAACAGTGTAGGACTGATCACCAACAACGATGTAGGGAGGTGTTTAGTACCAGTACTGAGGCAACAACATCTCCACCCCGCTGATCCTCAACACTGGGGCCCCACAAGGGTGCGTTCTGAGCCCTCTCCTGTACTCCCTGTTCACCCACGACTGCGTGGCCACGCACGCCTCCAACTCAATCATCAAGTTTGCGGACGACACAACAGTGGTAGGCTTGATTACCAACAACGACGAGACGGCCTACAGGGAGGAGGTGAGGGCCCTCGGAGTGTGGTGTCAGGAAAATAACCTCACACTCAACGTCAACAAAACTAAGGAGATGATTGTGGACTTCAGGAAACAGCAGAGGGAACACCCCCCTATCCACATCGATGGAACAGTAGTGGAGAGGGTAGCAAGTTTTAAGTTCCTCAGCATACACATCACAGACAAACTGAATTGGTCCACTCACACAGAAAGCATCGTGAAGAAGGCGCAGCAGCGCCTCTTCAACCTCAGGAGGCTGAAGAAATTTGGTTTGTCACCAAAAGCACTCACAAACTTCTACAGATGCACAATCGAGAGCATCCTGGCGGACACCTACAGCACCCGATGTCACAGGAAGGCCAAAAAGATCATCAAGGACATCAACCACCCGAGCCACTGCCTGTTCACCCCGCTATCATCCAGAAGGCGAGGTCAGTACAGGTGCATCAAAGCTGGGACCGAGAGACTGAAAAACAGCTTCTATCTCAAGGCCATCAGACTGTTAAACAGCCACCACTAACATTGAGTGGCTGCTGTCAACACACTGACACTGACTCAACTCCAGCCACTTTAATAAAGGGAATTGATGGGAAATTATGTAAATATATCACTAGCCACTTTAAACAATGCTACCTTATATAATGTTACTTACCCTACATTATTCATCTCATATGCATACGTATATACTGTACTCTATATCATCGACTGCATCCTTATGTAATACATGTATCACTAGCCACTTTAACTATGCCACTTTGTTTACATACTCACCTCATGTACTCGATACCATCTACTGTATCCTGCCTATGCTGCTCTGTACCATCACTCATTCATATATCCTTATGTACATATTCTTTATCCCCTTATACTGTGTATAAGACAGTAGTTTTGGAATTGTTAGTTAGATTACTTGTTGGTTATTACTGAATTGTCGGAACTAGAAGCACAAGCATTTCGCTACACTCACATTAACATCTGCTAACCATGTGTATGTGACAAATAAAATTGTATTTTATTTGATTTGATTTCGGGAGGAGGTCAGAGACCTGGCTGTGTGGTGCCAGGACAACAACCTCTCCCTCAACGTGATCAAGACAAAGGAGATGATTGTGGACTACAGGAAAAAGAGGACTGAGCTTGCCCCGATTCTCATCGCCAGGGCTGCAGTGGAGCAGATTGAGAGCTTCAAGTTCCTTGGTGTCCACATCACCAACAAACTATATTGGTCCAAACATACTAAGACAGTTGTGAAGAGGGCACAACAAGCCTATTCCCCCTCAGGAGAATGAAAAGATTTGGCATGGGTCCTTGGATCCTCAAAAGGTTCTACAGCTGCACCATCGATAGCATCCTGACTGGTTGCATCACTGCCTGGTATGGCAACTGCTCAGCCTTTGACAGCAAGGCACTACACAGGATAGTGCGTATGTCCCAGTAAATCACTGGGGCCAAGCTTCCTGCAATCCTTGACCTCTATACCAGGCAGTGTCAGAGGAAGGCCCTAAAAATTCCAGCCAACCTAGTCATAGACTGTTCACTCTGCTAACGTATGGCAAGCGGTTCTGGAGCGCCAAGTCTAGGTCCAAAAAGCTTCTTAACAGCTGCTAGACCCAGGCCTTAAGACTCCTGAACAACTAATCAAAGGGCTACCTAGACCCCTCTTTTACACACATTGACTCTGTACCGGTACCCCCTGTATATAACCTCACTACTGTTATTATACTGCTATTGTTTAATTATTTGTTATTTTTATTTTCTGTTTTTTACCGCTCAGCTGCTGCAGCGTAGTCAAATGCGGTGGAGGTACAGAAAAAACTGAGAGAGAGAGAGAGAGAGAGAGAGAGAGAGACACACACTGGCCAGTTCATTGATATTTTGGCTCTATATGATACTGTTTATTTAATATGACAGCCAGGCACTAATTTGCAATATACAGTAAGTAATAAGGCTTTTATAAGTGTCATGGAAGTCCTCCTCTTCATCTGAAGAGGAGAGGCGAGAAGGATCGGAGGACCAAAATGCGGCGTGGTGTGTGTTCATCATGAATTTTCATAAAGAAAACACTGAACACTGAAACACACTATACAAAAACAATAAACGAAATAACGACCGTGAAGCTAATGAGAACTGTGCTGACACCAGCAATCAACATAGACAATCACCCACAAACAAACAGTGCAACCCAGGCTACCTAAGTATGTTTCTCAGTCAGAGACAACTAATGACACCTGCCTCTGATTGAGAACCATACTAGGCCGAAACATACAAATGCCCCAAATCATAGAAAAACAAACATAGACTGCCCACACCAACTCACGCCCTGACCATACTAAATAAATACAAAACAAAGGAAATAAAGGTCAGAACGTGACAATAAGGTACTATCAACCAATGGTCATCTATTAGGCCTTTTTTCAGTAATTCTTCTTCTTAATAAATCTAATAAATGTGTTTATTAATTTAAAACTAGATGTTGCTGGGCCCAGAACAGACAGTGTGGTCCCCTGGTCTTCTGGTGACATAGTGACAACAGAGGAGAAAAAGGAGAAGCAAATACATACATACATACATACATACATACATACATACAGACAGACAGACAGACAGACAGACAGACAGACAGACAGACAGACAGACAGACAGACAGACAGACAGACAGACAGACAGACAGACAGACAGACAGACAGACAGACAGACAGACAGACAGACAGACAGACAGACAGACAGACAGACAGACAGACAGACAGACAGACAGACAGACAGACAGACAGACAGACAGACAGACAGACAGACAGACAGACAGACAGACAGACAGACAGACAGACAGAGACACAGACAGACAGACAGACAGACAGACAGACAGACAGAGACACAGACAGACAGAGTAACAATGTAATACCATCAAACATTTGTCACCCCAAAGTGGACACATTTTTCCGCTGCACTGCTAAGTCCTTGGTGCTCACCCATGCTCGGTGTAATGTTGGGAGTTGCATGAGCAGCCAATGGTTCTGCACCAAGTTGAAAGCTTTAATTTGCCCACTGATAAAATATTTTATGTTGTGTTTCTGTGGCTGGTTCCTTTCTGTAATGCTGCCAGTGTTCACAGAGCTGAATTCAACAGATGTTCTGAACTAACGAAGTGAGACAAGTAAACACTCATGTAATTTGGGGCGCTCCACGTCCTCCTCACTATGGCTTCAGACCCCAAGGCAGACCCACCCAGCCCTTCAGACACAACGGCTGGGCTCTGTGGTGGCACTCCAAAGCTGGCTTACTGTTAGGGACCAATGTAGCAAGTGTTGACATTAGTGTTGGCCTGTTCCAGGTGCCCAGCTTCCCTGAGCTGTTCAGGGTAAACACTAGAGCAAGCAATATCTTATGGGCGGCAGGTAGCCTAGCGGGTTAAGAGCGTTGGACCAGTAACCGAAAGGTTGCTGGTTTGAATCTCCGAGCTGACTAGGTGAAAAATCTGTCGATGTGCCCTTAAGTAAGGCACTTAACCCCAATTGCTCTGGATAAGAGCGTCTGCTAAATTACTAAAATGTCATTTGTTTTTTTTATACGGCAGGAATTTCAGTGCCCTCTATACCAGGGATGAGAAACTGAAGGCCCCCGGCCCCCGGCCACCTTGTGTATTAGAATAGTAGAATACACAAGGTGCAATTTCCAAATTTGGTTGTGCATCAGCAGTTTTTCTCTTGTATTTTTTGTTTGGGGGGATAAGAAACTGCTTGCTAAGGTTCCGGTTAGGGTTAGGGTTAGGTATGGATAAGTATTAGGGTAAGGATTAAGTTTAGGGTTAGGGCTAGGATTAAGTTTAGGGTTATGATAAGGTTTAAGGTTAGTGTTAGGGCTAGGGTTAGGTAAGGGTCAACAGTTAGTTGAAATGTTACTAATAGTCTGTAGAGCATCTACCCAAATAAAGTGTTACCTTAAAACGTATACAAACAAAAGTGCAAAAAATAGGGCCAACTTTTCTCTTTCTAGCACCTAGACACTACTATTACTACCCCTGTCGGCATCACAGTCTCAGGAGACTATAGATTTCTTGTGCCTTGAGGTTAGGTCTTAGGGAAGCATCTGCAGTGGCTGTGAAGTCCAATCCATGAGAAGCAGACCCGCCCATAGTTGTTGTCGATGGTGTCCTGGTGTTCTTTTCTCTTTACTCTTTGCGGTGTTGAACCAGATTTGTTTTGCTTGTCGGCAGCCTGCTGCGAAGTGCCTGCTACCAGTGAAAACCGTCGTGGGCAGCATCTTCCCAGGTGTCAGTGTCAACGGCGAAGGTCTTTGAGGTCTTGCTTGCAGACATCTTTGTATCATAGCTGTGGGTGGCCAGTTGGTCTCTTTCCAGAGGACAGTTCCGTGTACAGAATGTCCTTTGGCATTTGTTCGTTGTCCATCTGACGGATGTGGCCCAGCCAGCGGAAACTTTGCTGCTTCAGAAGAGAGTACATACGGGGTAGCTGTGCTCGCTCCAGGATTGCTATGTACGTGATCCTGTCCTTCCAGGTGACGCCGAGTATTCGCCTCGGGCAGCGCAGGTGGAAGCTATTTAGCCTCCACTCTTGGTGTGAGCATGGTGTCCAGGTTTTGCTGCCGTATAGGAGTGTACTTGTTACAAAGGCTTTGTACACCTGTATCTTTGTGTGGAATGTGAGCCTGTTCCATACCCTAGATGTCAGTTTCCCAGGCTGCTTTCCAATGCGGCTGCTGAGCTCGGCATCGAGTGACATGTTGTTGGTGATGGTGGAGGGGGCTTGTTTGGTACCCTGTTCCATTCATTTGGTTTTCTTCAGGCTGAAGTCCTGGCATGCTTGGGTGAACCGGCCCACAAGGGTTTATAGTTGCTCCTGGGTGTGTGCCGCATCATCTGCAAACGGCATGGATGAGGACTACTACTGCTGCTACTACTACTACTACTACTACTACTACTACTACTACTGCTGCTACTACTACTACTACTACTACTGCTGCTGCTGCTACTACTGCTGCTGCTACTACTACTGCTGCTGCTACAACTGCTGCTACTACTACATCTGCTACTACCACTACTACTACTGCTACTACTACTACATCTGCTACTACCACTACTACTACTGCTACTACTACTACTACTGCTGCTACTACTACTGCTGCTGCTACTACTACTACTACTACTACTACTGCTGCTACTACTACTACTACTACTACTACTACTTATACTACTACTACTGCTGCTGCTACTACTACTGCTGCTGCTGCTGCTACTACTACTACTGCTGCTACTGCTGCTGCTGCTGCTACTACTGCTGCTACTACTACAACTGCTGCTACTACTACTGCTACTACTACTACATATGCTACTACTACTACTACTACATATGCTACTACTACTACTACTGCTACTACTACTACTACTGCTGCTACTACTACTACTGCTGCTACTACTACTACTGCTGCTACTACTACTACTACTACTGCTACTACTACTACTGCTGCTACTACTACTGCTGCTGCTGCTGCTGCTGCTGCTACTACTACTACTACTACTACTACTGCTGCTGCTACTACTACTACTGCTACTACTGCTGCTACTACTACTACTACTACTACTACTACTGCTGCTACTACTACTACTGCTACTACTGCTGCTACTACAACTACTACTACTACTACTACTACTGCTGCTACTACTACTACTACTGCTGCTACTACTACTACTACTACTACTACTACTTCTACTACTGCTGCTACTACTACTACTGCTGCTACTACTACTACTGCTACTACTGCTGCTACTACTACTACTACTACTACTGCTGCTACTACTACTACTGCTGCTGCTACTACTACTGCTGCTACCACTACTACTACTACTATTACTACTACTACTACTACATTGTAAGTGATGAGTTGTACAGGCATATGTTACCATAGATGAGGACTACTACTACTGCTACTACCACTACTACTACTACATTGTAAGTGATGAGTTGTACAGGCATATGTTACCATAGATGAGGACTACTACTACCGCTCCTACTACTACTACTACTACTGCTGCTGCTGCTACTACTACTACTACTACTACTACTACTACTACTACATTGTAAGTGATGAGTTGTACAGGCATATGCTACCATAGATGTGGCAGCAGGCTCTGAGAAACTTGTGACAGAATTGGAACAGCACTGATGACTGTCTGAATACAGCCTCCGCCTAGCACTCTACAGGGTGTGATTGACAGGTGATGGGTCTGCAATGAAAACAACATAACCATGCTGTATGCTGTCTTTATTTCTTTCTCGTTCTTTTTTCGCACATGTTCTTCTGTGTCCAAATGTCTGTTTTAATGTTCTCGCAGAGTCCGTGTCTGAAATCTCTCTGGGTAGAACCATGTCTCTCTCTCTATGCAGTAACCTCATCACATCATCTCCACCTCTCTCCCTGCATGCCGTCACACACAGAAACTTGGGATCGGCAGGAGCCTCGGAGGGAGCAGCCCAGTGCGGTGTGGGGGAGCTGGGGGAGAGCATCTGTGATCGGCTCTGCGACTCATGAAAAGCATTCAGCTCTGATCCACTTCCTGTAAGGAGTCATTAGCAGCAGAAAATACAGCTGTGTCGCACAGGTTCGCAGTTCAAACACGACCGTCACCCCCCACCCCCCTCCCCCCTTCAGAGGAGAAGAGAGAAGAGACGCTCTCCTCCACACTGTCAAAACTTTTTTTTGTGTTTTTATGTTCATTTATTTAATTCCTTAACGAGTTGAGCCAAATGAGCGCTGACAGCGCTTCTACTACCTGGGCCCTCTTGTCACTGTCACCGTGACAATGCCCTCCAGAGGGCTGCGGCAACATGTCTAAAAGAGCATGTGAGGATGTGCTGGGCTATGTTTAACTAGCAGGCCAGCGTGGGTGAGAGCAGCTCTCCTCAAATCAGCACTCGTTGGCTCCGGCTCACACGTTAAAAACGTTTCTCTGCATTGTTTTCATTTTTTTCTCTTAAAGTCTATTGTGAGTTTTGAGAGTCTTCGCGTAGGAGATGAAAGGCCTGTTGTCAAGCTGCCGGTTTTGGCGCTTGATACAAACGCCACAGTGATTTTTATTAAAAGTTGAACTGGTGACATGAGGGGCCATGTTGTGATGTCACAGTAGACAGCACATTTCTCTTAGTTTCCAGTGTCATCCATCCTGCTGTCTTGAAAAGCTGCCTGACCTGCTAATGCTTTCTCTGACAGAGAGGTGACAGGCTTGATGTGCATCACAATGACTCAGCCCCACCTCTTAAAAGACACATTATTAACTCAGGCACAGCAGTCACAATTTACACTGTAGATGTTGTAGTTTAGCAGGTTGAGCATTAGGTAAAACTATTTAAATTCTTGTCAACTGTTGCCCTATTCAAGGCCTGGATCAAGTGTTGATCTATATCTTAGACAACTCTGACAGATGGCTGCTCATCTCTTGGAGCGTGGATCCCCACCACTGCTGTAGATCAAAGTAGATCATCAGAACCACTGTCCCAGAAAATACCACCCAATTGTATGATGGAAGCAGAAGAACACGCTGTACAGATAGGGCCAGAAAAAAAACGGCCCTAGGTATATAACTGTGAGGATGTGTTATACAGTTGATCCTTATGAGCCTCCGCAATGTCACGTCGAGAAGACGCTAGCTAAGAAATGTGCTTTGATTATGCTGACGTAGTTGTCAGTTATCTCTTATTAAAGTAACAAGGAACGGGGAGTTTTTCCTGGTAATGTCAAGTGTTCAGGAAAAACACCTGGCCCTACAGTACGTAGGGGCTTATGATAGGCTGTGCTTATGTTTCCCTGCGCTCGACAAGGATGGCTCCCGGTAAAATGAATCAATTTTACAAACACAAATTGCATTGAACTTTTCAAACCCCAGCTAAAACTACGACTGTGAAACACTAATGAATAATTCATCTCAATTAAATAATTTGTTTCTCATAAGGCAGCAGTCAAATGTTTTAATTTTCCGTGAGCATTTTCCAAGTCTCTTTCCTGGGTTTCTGCTGAAATTAAGCATTTTTCTTTTAATTTAATGTCCTCCTTTTTAACTTTTGTTTTGTTGAAATTCAAGGTTGCGCAAACCCATCTGAGGGTCCCCGTTGTAAACAATGAGTTTTACAGAGAGCTAGCATTGAACCATGGAACGCTACATTCTTAGCTCTAGACTCCAAATCCCACGGCGCTCTAAGCTTTAGTTCCTCCACTTAGCTGTTTCGCTCCTTATTCCTTTTTTTATCAACTCTTCATAAACCTAAACTGAGGCCTCTTGAGCAGTAATTTGAAAAGACAGGGGATAACTGTCACACATGAAATAGTTGTTATAATACATTTGCCAATTCCCTCCCGTCTACATTACAAGTTGCCAAATAGATCGGCAGGGGACTGAAGAAATGGATGTGCCTAACAGAGGATCTGAATAGCAAACTTCAAGTGGCTTTGAAGTCCTTGGTCTTAATAACATTTATCAGGCTCCACTACGCCCATGGGTCATTCACCAGGCTGTGTAAAGAAGAATACCGTGAGAAAAATGTAAAGCTATAAGGGAAAGGGATTCAGTAATTGAAAGGGATTTCAGTGTCTTTGGATTTTTTACAGAACTACACTCAATTATGAAACAAGAAACTATACCTTAGGGGAGAGCCGGGTTTCTGCACATTCTCCACACCAAAATGTAACCAACCCATGCTAATATACAGTAAGTGTCTATTTTAGTGTTTTCTGTGCTTGTTTGTGCTTTATTAATCTACGTTGTTCACTACAAAATATTTGATTATGGTAAAATAGTAGGAAAATTGAAGGAAATGTCTGTTTTGCTATGAATCATGACACACCCTTTGATGAAATATAGTCTTCTTTTCTTCATTCATAGGGTTTTTACAACCCCAATTGTCAGTGTGCAGCAACAACAACACAAAATAATGACATATTTAGATGTACCAACTTAAACCGCACGGACACAGGGGTTGGGGATTGCTACACTGTTATAGTTCATTAAAACACCAGTTGTATGTGTCTGCGTGTGCCATTGTTTGTGGTGTGCACTCTCCCTTTTTCTCTTCCAACTCTAAAGTTTCCAACTCGTCTGTGAGAATCCATGCTTAAGTATAGCTAACACTTGTGTGATGAATTGCTGGACCAAACATTTATAGAGAAAATGAACTCTTCCCTGAATAGAGGCTCCTGCTAATGCCTTTATGTCTCTACTTATCTGCAAAGTTCCTCCATGGATTACCCCTAATCCCCTACCAGCTCAACCACAATGGTTCCATTAAATAACACAGCATATTGTAGCAAAAATGTGTTTGTCACATAATAAAACTGCTGAAGATACGCCAGGAGAGCAATGAGGAATACCCAAAGTGATGGAAGTACATTTAGCTTAGCCTAATAACACACTGGCTGGTCTTGTAGTGGAGCCGGCAGCTTATTAGAAGAGAAAGGGCTTCTCTCTTTTTTTCTCGTTCATTCTCTAACGCCTTAATAAAGATGAATCAAGATTAACTGGACAAAAGGGGAAATTGGCTATTTGCTGAAAACACGCGGTGTTCAAAAAATGATACGAAAAAGAAAATTTATCCGTGCATGTAGTATTTGTAAAATCCCAGAGGCTGACATTAAGGAGGAAAGGAGTACCATGAAAGTAAAGATGTAAGCCCCACCCCCCACACACAGACATTTGTTTTTATAGAGTGATACAGCCTACTTGTGCAGAAGGAAGGAAAGGGGTAAAGTGGTACATACATAGTCTATTGATATACAGTATATATATGCATACATAACCAGGTTAACAATCAGGTGATTTGTTTCTGTTCGCCATATCAGGATTGTGTGCTGCTGGAATGTTCCTCTTAATGAGCTCAACTTGTATTTATCATCAGTTTTCTCATATTCTCAGCCCAGTCCTTTTTGCTTTGATTTATAGAGTAATTCATGTTTCCATATGCCACTTAACACGTACATAAATAGTGGCGCTCCGGCTCGCCTGCCGCGCTGTTATTTCCACTCTACCAAATCAAACAAGAATCAAATCGATATATTTAAATGTGCACTTCATATCATTACGCCAGCAATTAATTTGTAGCAGAAAACAAAGGGCGCTGCATTAGTCATATTGTTGATGTGGTGTGGCGGGGAATCACAGTGTAAAGTAACTCTCAGACACCAGCCCTCTTTCTCTCAGCACTTTGAGAGCATATGTCATCCAAGAGCTGAATTGGTCATTAAGGAGAGTGAGGCTTTTTGAAGGCACTGTTTGAGTCATATTTTGGTTGTTGTTTTAGACATTTATGCAGCACTTGCAAAAAGGAAATAAAACTGTCGCCTTGTGAGTGCTTGCCAATGGAGGATGAGGGGAGGGTATGGTAATATCGGTCCCATCCCTCCCAACTACCCAGCCAAGCTCTAATAACCGAAGAGGCAGACTGTTTCTACTTCCTTGTTGTTGCCATTGAGATCAGTGTCATAGCAGTCGTATGACCTGTTCATCGTTTACCCCTTTGCATACGGTGTATGATAATGCTTAATAATAGTTACGTGATCGCAGAGCGGGAAATGGGTCCGTGAATGGTGAGGAGGTGGAAGTATAGATGTAGGTGGAGGGTGGGTGTGGAGCGGTGGTGATGGGTGTTGTGATGGAGGTGGTGGCTGTTGGAGCAAGAGTTACTGCAGCTCCAGCCCATCCTCTCACAAACTCCACAGTCACCAGAGTTCTGATGGAGTTCCCGTGCACCTCAGTAGAATTCAGTTTCACCACCATTCTCCAGTCTGTTTACTATGGCTAGTTAAACTCTGTTTTAGTGTGACAGGGAGATTAAGCATGGTAACAGAAGTTCAAAGCCATCCCCATGGCGAGGTTGACTGCAGTGGATGGACTTCCCAGTCTCTGTCGGTATCTGCCAGTCTTTTTTTCTTCTCTTCCCTTTACCTATTGATTTGGACTCGGGGAGGATTTGGGATAATCATCTCGCCACATTGCTCCTGTTTGAGATGGATATGTGCAATTAGGACCTGCTGAGTTTTCAGAGTAGACACACACGTACACGCAGGCATGCACACACACAGAGAGAGATAATCCCCATAGCAAACAAACAGCAGAATATCAATTAGCACGGCTTAGACTATCTGCAATCACAAGAGAGAGATGGGTGTTAATGAGTCTCTCTCTTGCTCTCTGCGTCAGTGCGGGGTTAAGATTAGATTTTAGACCACTTTATTCTCCTTCTCTTGGTGGGGGAGATGGCCTCAGCTCTGACTCAGCTCTAACTCAGCTCCTTCATCTCTCAAGGTTGTAGTAATTAATTGAGTGAGAGTCTCCTTCTGCAGGCCTACAGTACCTTTCCCTGTCTCCGTCCCCCATACTGATGTCAGAGGACAGAAGATCCCACTGTTGTGCATCTCAGATGCTTAACATTCTCCCAAAAGAAAGAGAGTAGATGGAGAGAGAAGAAATGGAGAGAGAATAAAAAAATGGAGAGAGAAGAAATGGAGAGAGAGTAGATAGAGAGAGAGGAGATACGAAAGAGAGGAAATGGATGGAGAGGAGCTGGAGAGAGACGAAATGGATGGAGAGAGAGGAGATGGAGATGGAGAAAGAGGAAGTGGATGGAGGGAGAGGAAATTGATAGAGAGAGAGGTATTGGTTGAGAGAGGGGAGACAGAGAGAGAGGAAATAGGAATAGAAAATAGTAATTCCACTGTATTTCTGGACTGTAAATGAGATGAGAACCCTCTGGAGTGAAGTTGTCCCTGTAGGAAGGCTGTGCTACCTTAGATTAATTTTTTCACTAGGCAAGTCAGTTGAGATAAAATTATTATTTTCAATGATGGCCTAGGAACAGTGGGTTAACTGCCTTGTTCAGGGGCAGAACGGCAGATTTTTTTATCTTGTCAGCTCAGGGATTTGATCTTGCAACCTTCTGGTTGCTAGTCCAACACTCTAACAACTAGGCTACCTGCCACCCCCATGATGTGCTCCTCCTAGTCATTTCTTTGAACATGACATATTTAAAGTCTAAAGTCTAAAGTCTAATTTAAAGTCTGTTCCTATGGATAGATTTTTTTTTAAATGCAGTAGCATGGGGAAGTTTACAGGGCTGTTGCTGCTAAAAGTATAAAATATCAACACCCTCAAAACGTGAATCATGTGTTGTCATCATTTACTGTAGTTAGACAATACAATTGACCACTTCGCCAAAAAAACAGACTGCTGTAATACTGTTATTTGAAAAACATTTGGGGATTATATGATTTATACAAATCTCACCATGGACCCAACATGTAGTCTGTAATGTGTAGTGATGATCCACCTCAACCCCTCCCCACCACCACACTCTAGTCCTTTTCACTTTATTTCTATCCGTCTTTCTCCTCCCCCCCCTGACCTTTCCTGGCTCAGTGAAAAGAGACATTGGACAGCAGGTACCAGTTTCCATCTGAAGCTGGTAAACTGGGGAGACTGTGTCAGTGATGGGGGATGGACAGATGCATGTGGAGAGTCTCTGTAGGCCCATGCTGTGTGGCATACTCAGGGCTTTGTCTTTGGCAAGGTAGGATAGGGGTGGTGAGGGGTATTAGGGATACTCTGCAGGGTATCTCGCTCATCATGTCTTGATATTGTTCTCTCACCTCCCTTCTTCTAACCATTTTGCACGCACGCACGCACGCATGCACGCACACACACACACTTACCCTTGAGCCAAATCCCTTTCCCTGTCAGAATGTGAGCGAGAGAGACCTTCCAGTGGCAATCGTGAGAATGCATTGGGCCTCAGCCTAAAGACTGTCTCTCACATGAATCTAATTTAGCAACTGGTGGAGAGCTACTGCTTATTCATGATTCTGAAGATTTTTTTTATAGACTGCGAGCAAACACAGCCCTCAGCTGCATCAAAGCACCTGCCAAAAACATTAACCACCAAACCAAGCAGTGAGTCATTCCCCCTACTGTACTATGTGTGGCAGACTGGGGGTACTGTGTTCCCTCACAGATATTCTAAGGGTTCCTGTCAGTTTTAAAAATGTGGCAGTGTGGCACGCGCCCTTCACTTTGCCCCCTGAGTCTCTCCTGGAGTGCTGCCATCGAATCCAACAGGAACGGGGAGCGTTCTCTCTGCGACAGTAGATCGCCCCGTCAGTGGACCTAATCTCTGTCTATCGCCTCTTCGCCCGCCCCCTCACCCCTTCTCTCCGTCTGTTCCTAATGTTCTCTGGCTTACGGAGGGCAGGGCACGGCATCGCACAGGGAGGATCGGAACAATCATTGTTCATCACCTCCTCCTCCGCACCTCATTGCCCTGCCAAGAGCAGCACTCTCAGACACAGCCCCGAAACTTGGCACTTTATCCTTTGGAGTTCCCCAAAGTGTTAGCATTGTAACGATGAAGAAACAAAACTCTCAGCTGAAATAACACCAAACCCCCCAAACTGTTTGTATACAAAACCTGGGTCCCTAAGACCCTCAGCCCATTTACACTAAAGCTTCAAACTGTTCACATGACATCAGCCAGGCCCCTAAGTCTCAGAGTATCGACTCAAAGGACCCAAACATTTAGCATACAGATAATAAGGACACAGACTCTCAGCATATTGGCCCCAAATTGTCAGCATGTCAACAGCTGGGCCCTGAGCCCTCTCAACACAATGAGATTGATTATCAGACTGACAGCATGTCAATAGTCCAATAGAGCCCTGTACTGTTAGCCTAGCAGCATTCTGATTCACATCCCCTAATTGTTAGCTTTATCGACACTGCTTTTCCAGAACCTTCCCGCCTGTATCGTCTTGTCCATCCACCTCTTCAATGTCTTACTTAGAAAATAGACATCCCTATCGGGACTACATGAAGGATGACTCATAACCCAGCAGACGGACTTTAACAAAGAAAAGGCATGAGAACGTGTCAGATGTATCACATGACTATGGGGATGCCGTCAGAGCATTGTACAAACTGAGAGAGAACATAGTAAAAAAATATTCAATGTAATAAAGGTCTAGCAACATAGACCACCTACAGTATCTTCTCTACTTTGATGCAATCAGGCCCGTGATACCGTTTATGTTCCAAGAATGTCTCGTAGCCACTACGGAAACATCAAGGGACCATTCTGAAACAGAGAAAGATATGTTGGGAACAAGCTGTGACAGCTGCCGTTGGTGCAGTCAAGAGAATTAGCAGTGTAATTCAAGGCACAAGACGTTCCAGCCTCGTGCAAAATATGTATCTCATTAAGGAGGCTCAGATACCACATTGACCTTACTACTCTTCTAAGGAGATGCTGGCACTTCAGCATATACTGTAACTCAGAGAGAAGTCACTGTAGATGTAAGCCCCACGTGCAGGTGTCTGCTCATCCACATCCTCATCTGGCACTCCAAACAGTCATGCTCCTACTGGGGCATGGGATTTAGGAGAAGGAAGTAATGGGTGGATGAGTGGATGGGTGGATGGGTGAACGAGAGGATGGAGGGGTAGAAACGAGGGAGACACTTGAGTGCTTGGCACACACTTCACAATCTGCCCCATATCAGTAATTAATTATGACGAGCAAGCGGCATGATTTGATCAGCTGTGACAAAACCTCTGTCTGGGAATTAGCCAGGTTTTATCAGCCTCCATTAACGCGTTGTCAGGAGCTTCTAATGGGCCACTAAATATATTATTCATCCATGTTTGGATGAGCAGTGAGGGCTGCTTCTGGGATCTGTGGCTGCGGTGTGGTGGATCTGATCTGATCATCCCACCAGATATATGTTATGGCCCAAGGAGGGAAGATTTCCCCAAAACATTTGCTAAGATTCCCATGAAGTTGTAGTTAGGGTTTAATCTAACATTAGGATGATAACATCCCAAAAAAACATTCAAAGAATGTTTTTGATAACCAAATCTTTTTTTTTCTTCAACAAAAAAAAAAAAGAAAGAAATATCCTTGGATAGTTCTAATATTC
Organism: Oncorhynchus mykiss; assembly: GCF_013265735.2. Taxonomy (NCBI): domain Eukaryota; kingdom Metazoa; phylum Chordata; class Actinopteri; order Salmoniformes; family Salmonidae; genus Oncorhynchus; species Oncorhynchus mykiss. Next base: position 38,681,746 of record NC_048573.1, read on the forward strand.
ACTCAAATGTTGTGCACAACATCTGTAAAGAGCAGCACAGAATGTAATAACGTCATGTAATAATGTAATAACAAAATGTACCAGCAATGATTTTCCAGCAAACCATGTTTTCCCAGAACAATCGTTAGGTTGCGGAAAATGTTCTCATAACACAACAACTGTTCAGGTTTTGTTGATGACTATACAATGTTTGTAGAAAACTTTCGCCTGATGTTGCAAGAATATTCCCAGAACACATTTAGTCTGCTCTTTAAAGGTTCCCAGAATATTTCATTAGGTTGTGAGAACATTCTCGCAGACTAGCCTTTGTTGTGTTTTCGTTTGTGACCAGCCTTTGTTGTGTTTTTGCTGATGATCAGCATTCACTGTGTTTTTGCTAGTGACCAGCCTTCGCTGTGTTTTTCCTGGTAATCAGCATTCTCTGTGTTTTGGACACTGGTGACTAGCATAAGATAAAGAAAAACCAGCATCAAGTCACATTATGCTGGCTTGAAAAGTGACGTTTAATTCCTATTGGAGTCCAGCCAAAGTGGATTCCCACGATCTGCATTCAGAATGACTGCCAGGGTTAGAAGAATGAAATAATGAGAATACCTAAATCATCTAAACTGGAACAACCATTTCAGTAACGGGTGCAATAAGTCTAACTAACAGATTTGATTGGTTTAGAAAAATGTGGTATTTATCGTTGGGTACAATAAGATCCATTAATTGAATAAATAATCAATCAATATACATGTAAAAACACATATTGTTTTTTATTTTTAAGAAATTGTTTTATCATTTGTGAGGCATAACTTTTAATTCATTATTGGAGTCTTCCAGGTTTATACATTAATATGCACTGAAAGGTATTGGTACCTCACTTCCTCATTCTTATGAAGCCAAGATCAATTATATAAATTATGGGCAGAAAGACGAATTCAACTCCATCTTTCATCGAATCAGATGGCTTATTCATCACATAACCATTTGATGTTGTCAATTATTTTAATGATTACATTGGCAAAGTGGGCAAATTTAGGCAGGATATACCAGCAATGAACAGTGAGCCATCGTGCTCACGCAGAAAAAACGAATAATGAAAGAAAAGTTTGAATTTTGTAAAGTTAGTGGGGGAGAGGTAGAAAAAAATATTGTTATCTATCAATAACGACAAACCTCCTGGCATTGACAACTTAGATGGAAAGCTACTGAGGATGGTAGCTGACTCTATAGCCACCCCTATCTGTAATATCTTTAATCTGAGCCTAGAGGAAAGTCTTTGTCATCAAGCCTGGAGGGAAGCCAAAGTAATTCCGCTACCCAAGAGCGGTAAATCGGCCTTTACTGGCTCTAACAGCAGACCGGTCAGCTTGCTGCAAGCTCTTAGCAAACTGTTGGAAAAAATTGTGTTTGACCAAATACAATGCTATTTCTCCGTAAACAAATTAACAACAGACTTTCAGCATGCTTATAGAGAAGGGCACTCAACATCTACTGCACTGACACAAATGACTGATGATTGGTTGAAATAAATTGATAATAAGAAGATAGTGGGAGCTGTACTGTTAGATTTCAGTGCAGCCTTTCATATTATTGACCATAACTTGTTGTTGAGAAAACGTATGTGTTATAGCTTTTCAACCTCTGCCATATTGGGGATTCAGAGCTATCTATCTAATAGAACTCAAAGGGTTTTCTTTAATGGAAGCTTCTCTAATGTCAAACATGTAAAGTGTGGTGTACCGCAGGGCAGCTCTCTAAGCCCTGTACTCTTTTCTATTTTGACCAATGACCTGCCACCGGCGTAAAACAAAGCATGTGTCCATGTATGCTGAAACCATATACGCATCAGAAACCACAGATAATGAAGTCAATGAAACCCTTAGTAAAGAGTTGCAGTCTGTTTTGGAATGGGTGGCCAGTAATAAACTGGTCCAGAACATCTCTAAAACTATGGTGCATTGTATTTGGTACAAATCATTCTAAGTTCTAGACCTCAGCTGAGTCTGGTGATGAATGGTGTGGCTGTTGAACAAGTTGAGAAGGCTAAATTATTTGGTGTTACCTTAGATGGTAAACTGTCATGGTGAAAACATATGGATTCAATGGTTGTAAAGATGGGGAGAGGTCTGTCCGTAATAAAATGAAGCTCTGCTTTTTTGACACCACACTCCAAAAAGCAAGTCCTGCAGGCTCTAGTTTTGTCTTATATTGATTATTGTCCAGTCGTGTGGTCGAGTGCTGCAAGGAAAGACCTAGTTAAGCTGCAGCTGGCCCAGAACAGAGTGGCACGTCTTGCTCTTCATTGTAATCAGATAGCTGATATAAATACCATGCATGCCAGTCTCTCTTGGCTAACAGTTGAGGAGAGACTGACTGCATAACTTCTGCTTTTTAGAAGAACCATTCATGTGTTGAAAATCCCACATTTTTTGCGTATTCAACTCTGACACACACACATACCTTACCAGACATGCCACCAGGGGTCTTTTCACAGTCCTCGAATCAGGAACAAATTCAAGAAAGAGCACAGTATTGTATAGATCCATTATTGCATGGAACTCCTTTCCATCTCATATTGTTGAAATGAACAGCAAACCTGGCTTAAAAAAAACAGATAAAGCAACACCTAATGGCACAACGCCTCTCCTGTATTTAACCTAGATAGTTTATGTGTGTGTATTGATGTGCAGGCTACATGTGCCTTTCTTCATGTAGTTCTGTCCTTGAGCTGTTCTTGTCTATTAATGTTCTGTATTATGTCATGTTTCATGTTTGGTGTGGGCCCAGGAAGAGTAGCTGCTATACAAAATATACACTTTATAGCCAAAAGTATGTGGACACCCCTATACATTTGTGGATTTGGCTATTTCAGCCACACCCGTTGCTAACAGGTGAATAAAAATTGAGCACACAGCCATACAATCGCCATAGACAAACATTGGCAGTAGAACGGCCCGTACTGAAGAGCTCAGTGACTTTCACTGTGGCACCATCACAGGATTCCACATTTCCAACAAGTCAGTTCGTAAGATTTCTGTCCTGCTAGAGCTGCCCTGGTCAACTGTAAGTGCTGTTATTGTGAAGTGGAAACGTCTAGGAGCAACAGAGGCTCAGCCACAAAGTGGTAGGCCACACAAGCTCACAGAACGGTACCACCGAGTGCTGAAGCGTGTAACGTGTAAAAATTGTCTGTCCTCGGTAGCAACACTCACTACCGAGTTCCAAACTGCCTCTGGAAGCAACGTCAGCACAAGAACTGTTCGTCAGGAGCTTCATGAAATGGGTCCCATGGCCGAGCAGCTGCACACAAGCCTAATATCACCATGCGCAATGCCGAGTGGTGTAAAGCTCACCGCCATTGGACTCTGGAGCAGTGGAAACGCGTTCTCTGGGGTGATGAATCATGCTTCACAATCTGGCAGTCCGACGGACGAATCTGGGTTTGTCAGATGCCAAGAGAATGCTGCATGGCCAAATGCATAGTGCCAACTGTAATTTTTGGTGGAGGGGAAATACTTTTCTGGGGCTGTTTTTCATGGTTTGGGCAAGGCCCCTTAGTTCTAGTGAAGGGAAAACTTAATGCAACAGCAGACAAATTACGTTCTAGACGATTCTGTGCTTCCATCTTTGTGGAAACAGTTTGGGGAAGGCCCTTTACTGTTTCAGCATTACAATGCCCCTGTGCACAAAGCTAGGTCCATACAAAAATGGTTTGTCAAGATTGGTGTGGATGAGCTTGACTGGCCTGCACAGAGCCCTACCTCAACCCCATTGAACACCTTTGCAATGGATTGGAACGCCGACTGCGAGCCAGGCCTAATCGCCCATCATCGGTGCCTGACCCCACTATTGCTCTTGTGGCTGAATGGAAGCAATCCCTGTGGCAATGTTCCAACATCTAGTGGAAATCTTCCTTAGAAGAGTGGAGGCTGTTGTAGCAGCAAAGGGGGATCAACTCCATATTAATACCCATGATTTTGGAATGAGATGTTCGACGAGGTGTCCACATTCTTTTGGTCATGTAGTGTACATATCCCAACCAAAGTCATGGATTACAGGCAACATCCGCTCTGAGCTAAAGGCTAGAGCTGCAGCTTTGCTAACTATATATTTAATTGGTTCCGTTAATAATATCCTCTTAAGTCGACCCCCTACTTTTTCGAACATTCTGTAAAAAATCGCGCAACATTTCAGCGTCCTGCTACTCATGCCAGGAATATAGTGTATGCATATGATTAGTATGTGTGGATAGAAAACACTCTCACGTTTCTAAAACTGGTTAAATCACGGCTGTGACTATAACAGAGCGTGTGTTTCATCGAAAAGCGCAAGAAAAACTGGTCACTGAAAACTGGAAAAAATATCTGTGCGCCACTTGCATGTATTGTTTACGGGACACCAAATTAAATGGGGCTGAGATTGCAATTCCTACAGCTTCCACACGATGTCGCCAGTCTTGTCAATTTCCTGGGAGTTATTTATTGGTCAAACAAAGGAGAGAGATTCCATTCCATCCGGTCTCCGACAGGAAGTTTTGGAAGAGAGATTTCCCGAACATGATTTGAAGACGTGGAGCTATTGAATACACATCGCCCCGTGTTCAATTTGATAGATTATTAACGTTTACTAATACCTAAAGTTGGATTACAAAAGTATTTCGAAGTGTTTTGTGAAAGTTTATCGTCGACTTTTTTAATTTAAAAAAATGATGCTGCATTTTGAAACAGTGTTTTTTTCTGAATCACACAGTTTCCATAGATGGATATTTTGGGTATATATGGACCGATTTAATTGAAAAAAATACCCAATAGTGATGTTTATGGGGCATATAGGAGTGCCAACAAAGAAGCTCGTCAAAGGTAATGAATGTTTTATATTTTATTTCTGCTATTTGTGTAGCGCCGGCTACGCTAATTCTTTTGTTTACGTCGCCTTCGGGTATTTCGGGGTGTTGCATGCTATCAGATAATAGCTTCTCATGCTTTCACCGAAAAGCATTTTAAAAATCTGACTTGTTGGCTAGATTCACAACGAGTGTAGCTTTAATTCAATACCCTGCATGTGTGTTTTAATGAACGTTTGAATTTTAGGTGGCTAGATGGGACGTCTGCGTGTCGGGTGGGAGTAAGAGGTTGGGCATATTTGTTTTTTGTTTTGTCGAAGCTAAAACATTTTAAGATTTAACATGGAGGTGAACCTAACAAACTGGTGTCACAACTTAAAATGGAAATTATAAATATATATTTTTAAGCTCCGGATGACAGATCTATATATTTATATGTTGCACTATTGAATACTTGTGACATTGGGTAACATTGAGGTTTTACACTACTATAGTGATTAACCTGTTGAGATATGTTGGACAAATATACACACAATTTTATGATTTTAAATGCTAGTCCAGCACTGTTTGCAAGTGAATAGCCTTTATTTTGGTACAAATACTAATTCATTGAATATCTAGATGTACTGTTATAGAGACTGAACTAGGATATGAAAGTGCAGGTATGTTCATGTATATTTTTTATGTAGATGTTTTTCTGTTGATAATGACAACTGTGAATGTATATGTTTCTACAAAGCAATTGTAATAAAGCAGGTAACTGACCTTTGACCCAATTTTCTAAATATGTTTATTAAGTTCTATTGAGAGAACATTTCAAGAAACCAGACATCTTTCTCTTGTCTCGTAATTTCTCCTGTTTTACAGGAAACATTATCTATTTTCCTGGCCTGTAACAAACAAGTAATTGAAACGTCTTACATTTTTTTATTATAGGAAATTAGCTTTAAAATGGCAAAGTTTTCTCTCTCCGTCATGGCAAGAAAAAAATGTAAACAAAAAAACAAACATTTATTTTATTGTTTTGTGAGGGAATTTCCAGACAACACAGTGTTGCGCGCATTGGATAGGTCTTTGTCATTCAACAGCATCACCTTCAGTCTATCCTGATGGTATTTGAGTCACAAATGCATAGCCAGCGCTGCCCATTTCCCACCAAAATTCTTGGACCCCAACATAGCTAGTTGCTGCTCAGCGTGTGAACTTGTTTTGGTGGAAGACGCATTCGCGCAAGCAAGGGATGACCTTATTGCTGCTGGACATGACTTGTAATTTAGATATTGAATATTTGTATTGATTATGTGTGTTATTGTTATAGCTAGAATCTGTAGTTAGTGCTTTAATGTTAGTTACATAGTTACATAGTTACATGTTCAGGTTACATAGAACACCACTGTAGCCTTTGTAGAATCTCAGCCAAACAAAAGGGAAGGCGTGGTAACATAAGGCACATTTTAATGCGAACAGAATTCCTCAGACTGAAGTATAGAATATGGAATCCTGTCTGCTCTGTTTATCACATTTTTTTTTCTGTCACGGAAAATGGGATAACTTCATCACCAGAGAAACTTGAAACAGTCATGCTAGTCTACCAAGAGACTCAATAAGCGATCACATGACTTCCTGTAATTTTAGCGTGCGCAAGGAAGATTCCGGCAGAAGTCAACGAAAAATGTTAACGTTCTAATCTACAGGAAGTAATCACATTTTGAGTCCATTCCATGTGCAGTTTCATAGGTGATATACGCTCAGTGGGCAGTTTATTGGGTATACCCATCTAGTATTGGGTCGAACCCCCTTTGCCTCCAGAGCATCCTGAATTGTTTGGGGCATCGTTTCTACAAGGTATTGGTCTCAATGGACCTAACGTGTGCCAGGAAAACATTCCCCACATCATTATACCACTGCCAAGCCCGTACTGTTAACAACAAGCGGGATGGGGCAACGGACTCATGCTGCTTAAGCCAAATCCTGACTCTGTCATCAGCAATACGCAACAGGGACCGACATTCATTGAACCAGGCAATATTTTTCCACTACTCAATGTTGGTGATGAGTGCCTACTGGAGCCATTTTTTCTTGTTTTTAGCTGATCGAAGTGGAACCAGTCCTCTGCTGTAATAGCTGTTCTGCCCACCACTGTTGTGCTGCGCCGCTATTTGTCTGTTTGTGACCCGCCTGTTAGCTTCCACGATTCTTCCCATTCTCCTTCAACCTCTCTCATCAACCAGATGCTTTCGCCCACAGGACTGGCGCTGACTGGATGCTTTTTGTTTGATGCCCCATTCTCAGTAAACCCCAGACACTATTGTGCGTAAAAAGCCAGCCATTTCTGAGATATTAGAACCGGCACACGCCTGAGTCACTCGTTTTGCCCATTCTAACATTTCAATCGAACAGTAAATTAATGCCTCAATGCCTATCTGCCTGCTTTATATAGCAAGCTATGGCCACTTGACTCTCTGTAGGAGAAAACCATGTTTGTGAAAAGGGTGGTGTACATAATAAACTGAGTATAACTAAAAAAGTAAATGACTAAAGAGCATGTTTAGGAAGTTAGACATTAGCCTGTTCAACATGGGATTGGCCTGTTCAACATGGATTCTTCAATAGCTTAACCAGTTTGATGTGTCTTTTACTGGGAAATGTTGGAGATCTACTAAGCTAGATAATTTAGAAGTTTTTGGGGGGACTAAGTTTGTTCTGAAGTGTCTGTCCTATATCTGAGAGAGGCACTAAACAGTCTCCGTAAACACTGCCATGAATTTTTGTAACTGATACCGGGGGACGTTCAGACGAGTCTTGTGGGCATTTAGGTCGTCTCATTTATTCACCTTTCTAACCCTGGCAGTCATTCTGAATGCAGATTTTGCAAGAATAAATGTTTAAATTTGTGGATATGCCGAGTCAGGCTGGATTCCATAGGAATGAATCATCACTTTGCAAGCCATCATGATGTGACTTGATGCTGTTCTTGCAGGTGACCAGCATATGTTGGTATGCTGGTGACCAGTTTATGTGTCCAAAACACAGGAAAGTCTGGTCACCAGTGGAAACACAAAAAAGACTGGTCACCAGCCTATGCTGTTTTTTTTTTTTGCAGGACACTACAAGGTGATAAACCCACCACATTTTAATCATAGGACATCTAAACATCATTTAATCATATACGTAAACACATCCATATTTTTTTTTACACTTTAGACGTTGATAATCTGCACATGTCGGGTTTGAAACTGCAGTGTTCAGTTCACAAGCCAGGTCTTTTATCCTCTGCGCTACCTGGGAAACTCTCTTACAACTTATGTTTTCAGTATATAGTCATGGTAGTATGGTCAATCAGGAGTTCCATGCTTTCGTTTCAACCTTAGACATAACTAACCCAGGGATATACTGGTACAGTGCTTTCGGGAAAATACTCACACCTTTTGACTTTTTCTACATATGTTACTGTTTGTATGATTAAATGCTGTTCAAATGTCCTATGAATGTGCAGATTGTAAAAATATGAAGCGTAAAAAAACGCCATGGGTCTCTATATCACCTCCAAATGTCAATTGCCATTACATTTGGAGAGAATTATAATGGGGATGTATTTCAGTCTGCCTTCTTATGCTTTAACTTCTACAGGATCGGGACGGTTGAGCTAACATAGGCTAATGAGATTAGCGTGAGTTTGTAAGTAACAAGAACATTTCCCAGGACATTGGCATATCTGATATTGGCAGAGGGCTTACAATTATTGTTAATCTAACTGCACTGTCCAATTTACAGTAACTATTACAGTGAAATAATACCATGCTATTGTTTGAGGAGAGTGCACAGTTATGAACTGCCCAAATGTGCCTAATTTGATATCATTGATAATTTTTTACAGAAATACAATGGTTCATTGGATCAATCTAAAACTTTGCATATACACTAAATTTGCCTGTGCTGGAATAATACATACCTTTCTCTTGCATTTCAAAGACGATGGTACAATTTTTTTAAACATTGTATTGTCCTTTACCAGATCTAATGTGTTATATTCTCCTACATTAATTAAAAAAATTCCACAAACTTCAAAGTGTTTCCTTTCAAATGGTATCAATAATATGCATATCCTTGCTTTAGGTCCTGAGCTACAGGCAGATAGATTTGGGTATGTCATTTTAGGAGAAAATGGGGGGAGGAAAGGGTCCGATCCTTATTAAGGAGCTACAAATTTGCATGTTAAGAAAGTTGTGGTAATTTTAGGACCTCCAATACAAGGTCAAATGTATATTGCGTGAAAATCAATGGAATGACATGTTAAACCTAAAACAAATATGATATAAAAACAGACTTATTTGGAAATTGTGGGAATGTTCTGTGCAACCTATGTGAATAACACAATAATATTCTTGCAACATCCCAGACAACTACCATCATTTAATTAAATGTTCTGGGAACCTTTAAAGAACATAGACCAGGTGTTCTGTCAACAGTCTTACAACTTTATAGGAATGTCCTGTGTAACCTAACTTAAATATTGTATGAGTGTCATCTGAGCATATTTTTTGTTTTGGGAACTTATTTCCTGTAATGTCTACTGTTCCCAACAGACTGTTCCCACAACCTAAGGAAACATTCTGGGAAACTTTTTAAAAAAAACAGACTAAATGTGTTCTGGGAACATTCTTGTAACATCAGTTGAATGTGTTTTGCACCGTAAAATAAACATTGTAGGATCATCCACACAACTGGACAGTTTTTGCATTTTGGGAACATAGATTTTGTTATGTCCCCACTATGTTCTCACCAGACTTTTCCCACAACCTAATGAAACATTCTGGGAACCTTTTAAAGAACAGATAAGGTATGTTCCAGGAATCCGGCAAATGTTTCATAAAAACATTCCGTAATCATGTTATGAGAACATTATGAGAACATTTTCCGTGACCTAACAAATGTTCTTGGAGCTTTCACAGAACTAATTTTGTTTTCCTGGGAAGAGATCCAAGATTGCTCTGGGTGTATCAAGCAAGTGGCAGAAAGTCTAACCATTCCTCAAATTAAACATAATAACTATGTTTTAAACTAAAATGTCTGACATTTTGAATGTGCAGAATTGAATGTCAACTAAAAAAGCTAATTACTGTAGATGACATTCTCTTAAAGCTTTCTATGCTATATTTGTTGCACTGTGACAATCAAGGGCCTAGCCTTTTGGGGGCCTGTCATGCCAAATAATGTCCCCCGTCCAAATAGTGTCCCCCTCTGCGCTACAATGGGATTCGATAAACTATTAGCGTCCGTTGCTATATCAACGGCGCGATGACCTAATGATTAGGATTATGGAGATCATTACAGCCTAAATGACGTTCTTTTCATCATCGCTAAGCAAACCAGGCCGATTCCTGCGACAATTTCAATATTTAAATACATTTGTTTAACTAGAAAATGAAAACATTCATTAAAACTACTTTTGGGTACCTTATTAAATATTACGACATGAAATCCATGTCTTAAACTTTTTTTTACTTTTTGGGAAATGTCAAAGAAAACGTGTAATCTGTTTGACACATTAAAGTTGCTTAATCTACAGATTACGAAGTCAGCTAATTTCCACTCCATTCATATGCAAATCCCTTGGTTTCATACACTGGCATGTCTGTCTGTCGTGTTTTTATTCCAGCCCTTCCTTATCTACACTGAAATAGTATAATAAGAATAGTCCTCTATTATGAAAAAAATATATATCTTGCATAGCTCATTAGTACACCCGTTGTGGTTGAATATACAGTGCCTTGCGAAAGTATTCGGCCCCCTTGAACTTTGCAACCTTTTGCCACATTTCAGGCTTCAAACATAAAGATATAAAACTGTATTTTTTTGTGAAGAATCAACAACAAGTGGGACACAATCATGAAGTGGAACGACATTTATTGGATATTTCAAACTTTTTTAACAAATCAAAAACTGAAAAATTGGGCGTGCAAAATTATTCAGCCCCTTTACTTTCAGTGCAGCAAACTCTCTCCAGAAGTTCAGTGAGGATCTCTGAATGATCCAATGTTGACCTAAATGACTAATGATGATAAATACAATCCACCTGTGTGTAATCAAGTCTCCGTATAAATGCACCTGCACTGTGATAGTCTCAGAGGTCCGTTAAATGTGCAGAGAGCATCATGAAGAACAAGGAACACACCAGGCAGGTCCGAGATACTGTTGTGAAGAAGTTTAAAGCCGGATTTGGATACAAAAAGATTTCTCAAGCTTTAAACATCCCAAGGAGCACTGTGCAAGCGATAATATTGAAATGGAAGTAGTATCAGACCACTGCAAATCTACCAAGACCTGGCCGTCCCTCTAAACTTTCAGCTCATACAAAGAGAAGACTGATCAGAGATGCAGCCAAGAGGCCCATGATCACTCTGGATGAACTGCAGAGATCTACAGCTGAGGTGGGAGACTCTGTCCATAGGACAACAATCAGTCGTATATTGCACAAATCTGGCCTTTATGGAAGAGTGGCAAGAAGAAAGCCATTTCTTAAAGATATCCATAAAAAGTGTCGTTTAAAGTTTGCCACAAGCCACCTGGGAGACACACCAAACATGTGGAAGAAGGTGCTCTGGTCAGATGAAACCAAAATTGAACTTTTTGGCAACAATGCAAAACGTTATGTTTGGCGTAAAAGCAACACAGCTGAACACACCACCCCCACTGTCAAACATGGTCGTGGCAGCATCATGGTTTGGGCCTGCTTTTCTTCAGCAGGGACAGGGAAGATGGTTAAAATTGATGGGAAGATGGATGGAGCCAAATACAGGACCATTCTGGAAGAAAACCTGATGGAGTCTGCAAAAGACCTGAGACTGGGACGGAGATTTGTCTTCCAACAAGACAATGATCCAAAACATAAAGCAAAATCTACAATGGAATGGTTCAAAAATAAACATATCCAGGTGTTAGAATGGCCAAGTCAAAGTCCAGACCTGAATCCAATCGAGAATCTGTGGAAAGAACTGAAAACTGCTGTTCACAAATGCTCTCCATCCAACCTCACTGAGCTCGAGCTGTTTTGCAAGGAGGAATGGGAAAAAAATTCAGTCTCTCGATGTGCAAAACTGATAGAGACATACCCCAAGCGACTTACAGCTGTAATCGCAGCAAAAGGTGGCGCTACAAAGTATTAACTTAAAGGGGCTGAATAATTTTGCACGCCCATTTTTTCAGTTTTTGATTTGTTAAAAAAGTTTGAAATATATAAAAAATGTCGTTCCACTTCATGATTGTGTCCCACTTGTTGTTGATTCTTCACAAAAAAATACAGTTTTATATCTTTATGTTTGAAGCCTGAAATGTGGCAAAAGGTTGCAAAGTTCAAGGGGGCTGAATACTTTCGCAAGGCACTGTATATGTATCTATTGTAGGTCCTAGGATACAACAATGAATAATGTGTAATAAATAAATATCATCAAAGGATACCGTACAACTTACAATAATGGACATCTTGTGAAACAGCTGTGAAAACCAACCTGGCAATATTTAAGATTTTAATACATAAACTTTGATCGTTTTTTGGTACAGTTCTGTCATTTATTTATATTCACAGATTTTTTTGTGCACTAGCATGGCAATCAGACTATAATACTGAATTCTGGTGTGTGGAATATAGAGGAGATGTTTGCTGTGTGGATGGGAGGTTCTGGCTGTCACTTGTTCTCGACAGGCAGCCAGTCTCAGAAGGGAGACTTGAAGAAGCAGACTCCAAAGTCCAGGCACTGCTGCTAAGTGTTTTCAGTGCTAGTGTTTTTAGTTCATATGTGTATCTCACATATTATGTGCCCGTTATGACAGCACAAAAACTTTCTTAGCAGATAATGTGAACATGACGACAACAACAGTAGTTGATGATGTAATGAAAAGTTGGAGGGTGGTTGGAAATGGAAGACATCAGGTGGGTCCACAGCTGGGTGTTGGGCAGAACCACTAGCTCCCAGAGAACAGGAGCATGGTTAAATGGAACAGGGTAGGAGACAGAGACGTAAACTCTCACTCTCACTTCCATGCTTTCTGCCTAATTTTCTTCCTCCCCCCTCTCTGTGTCTGTCTAGAGAAGACAGCATAATTGCTAACACCTATCCATTTGATTGATCAAGTTTAACTTAAAGCTAGACACCTCAATATAACAGACATATACAGTACCAGTCAAACATTTGGACACACCTACTCATTCAAGAGTATTTCTTTATTTTTACTATTTTCTTCGTTGTAGAACAATAGTGAAGACATCAAAACTATGAAATAACACATATGGGATCACGTAGTAACCAAAAAAGTGTTAAACAAATCAAAATATATATCAAAGTAGCCACCATTTTCCATGATGACAGCTTTGCATACTTTTGGCATTCTCTCAACCAGCTTCACCTAGAATGCTTTCCAACAGTTTTGAAGGAGTTCCAACATATGCTGAGTACTTGTTGGCTGCTTTTCCTTCACTCTGTGGTCCAACTCATCCCAAACCATCTCAATTGGGTTGAGGTTGGGTGATTGTGGAGGCCAGGTCATCTGATGCAGCACTCCATCACTCTCCTTCTTGGTCAAATAGCACTTACACAGCCTGGTGGTGTGTTTAGTCATTGTCCTTTTGAAAAACAAATGATAGTCCCAATAAGCGCAAACCAAATGGGATGGCGTATCGCTGCAGAATGCTGTGGTAGCCATGCTGGTTAAGTGTGCCTTGAATGCTAAATAAATCATAGACATTGTCACTAGTAAAGCACCCCCACACCATCCCACCTCATGCTTCACGGTGGGAACCACATATGCGGAGACCATCCATTCACCTACTCTACGTCGCACAAAGACAGGGCGGTTATAACCAAAAATGTCTAATTTGGACTCATCAGACCAAAGGACAGATTTCCACTGGTCTAATGTATATTGCTTGTGTTTACTGGCCCTAGCAACTCTTCTTCTTATTGGTGTCCTTTCGTAGTGGTTTCAGTTCAACAATTCAACCATGAAGGCCTGATTCACGCAGTCGCCTCTGAACAGGATGTTGAAAAGTGTCTGTTACATTTATCTGGGGCTGCAATTTCTGAGGCTGGTAACTCAATTGAACTTATCCTCTGCAGTAGAGGTAACTCTGGGTCTTCCTTTCCTGTGGCGGTCCTCATGAGAGACAATTTCATCATAGTGCTTTATGATTTTTGTGACTGCACTTGAAGAAACTTTCAAAGTTCTTGAACTTTTCCAGATTGACTGACCTTCATGTCTTAACGTAATAATGGACTGTCATGTCTCTTTGCTTATTTGAGCTGTTCTTGCCATAATACGGTCTTGGTCTTGTACCAAATAGTTATGTCTTCTGTATACCACCCCTATCTTTTCACAACACAACTGATTGGCTCAAACACGTTAAAATTGAAAGAAAATACACAATTGAACTTTTAACAAGGCACACCTGTTAATTTAAATCCATTCCAGGTGACTACCTCATGAAGCTGGTTGAGAGAATGTCAAGAATGTGCAAAGCTGTCATCAAGTCAAAGGGTGGCTACTTTGAAGAATCTCAAATATAAGATATATTTGGATTTGTTTCACATTCTTTTGGTTACTACATGATTCCATGTGTTATTTCATAGTTTTGATGTCTTCATTCTATTCTACAATGTAGAAAATAGTTAAAATAAAGAAAAACCCTGTAATGAGTAGATGTGTCCAAACTTTTGACTGGTACTGTACTGTAACTATATCAGTGGAGGCTGCTGAGGTTTCCATGTGGTTGAATGGTACCAACCACATGGAAACCACGTGTTTGACACCATTCCATTTACTCAATTCCAGACATTATTATGAGCCAGCTCCCCTCAGCAGCCTACACTGAGCTATATGTATAGCTAGCAACTAGCTAACATTAGATGGTAAATGGTTGTTGAAAAATGGTTGTACATAGCTTAATCCGTCCAGTTATCTAATAGAAGTTAACTGCTTAACGTTACTCTGAATTGTGAATTTCTCTGAATGTTGTGCCTCTTGTCGAGATCAGTGGTGTCTTCGTAGTACTTCGCCTGCTTGGAAAGATAAAATCATTTCTCCTCGAGGGATGCCATTGAAGTGCAAGCTACATACAAACAGAAAGCTGCAATAAGAGTTACAGTAGCTTGCTAGCTATCTAGCTAACATTAGCTAAATAAAACTGTCTGGCTATGCAGGCTGAGATAAATAAGTACAGTAGCTAGCAATGTCAATCTAAAAACAGCTTAAATGATTTATTCCTATTTAACAATATTTACTTAAAGACAAATATATGGTAAAGAAAGTTTTCCAGTCTTCTGAAGCAGCAGGTCGTCAGCATGTTGTTACCGTCAACAACACCTTCCTTGGAGAGCAATTCTGAGGTAATAATTTTGCAAGGACTGAGCGAAGCGTTTATGCGGTGAAATAGAACTTGAACTGCCCGCATCCTCCTTCCTTCGCAACATTTTGACAGCGAAGAAAAAATACATTTTAGACTTAATTTCATGCAAAGCTAGTCATTATGCCACAGGGTGGAGAGACATTTGTGAAGTTTTAAAGCTAATTATCTGCAATCCTACACATTTTGCCATGACTAAAGTTAATATAATATCTGAGTGAGAGTGAATAACAACATTTATTTGGGCCCCCTGGAGGTCAAGGCCCCTGGGCACTTGCCCTGTGTGCCCGGTCGGTAATTCAACCATGGATTACGACAAGTTTAGATAGCTGGCTGACTAAGTTACAATCTAAAAAATATTAGCTGACATGGGGTAATTGAGTAGATGTCAGTGACTGGCATATCAAGAGAAAAACTGCTGATGCGCAACCAAATTTCAAAATTGCACCTTAGGATTGTACTATTGTATCTCTCAACTGTAAATTGCGACCCATACTGAGTTCCTACATTTTTTTATAAAAATTAAAAAAATGTTCAGGGGCCCCCTAGCAGCCAGGAGCCTTAAGTGACCACTTATGTCGCTCATGCCCAGGGCCCTGTTGTCAATTAAGTCATTTGTATCAATTTTAATACATCGACTTTGCAAACAAGCTAATGGTTATTCAAATGCCTCCCTAATACTCATTGGTTTGTTGTGTTTGGTACCCTGAGATTTATGTTGACAAATTAATTGTTGGAGTTCCGAAATTGATTCTGACTCATACAGTTAATAGAATGAGTATGATAAACTATGGGGAGATGTAGATTTCATTAATATTTATCACAGTTGGATAATTAGCATTGCAAAGTAAATCAAATTAGTGCAATGTAAAAACACATTTTCAGGTCCATGAAGCCCAGATACTAAATTGCCTTTCTCCTGTTCCAGAGCAGGAAATCCTCCTAACGATTTTCTCACACAGCGGTGTTGTTGAGGATTACGTATCTTAGTGGGCGGGGCGGGGTGAGAGGAGAGACCGTGGTGGTTAAATATGGTGGGATTGGAATTGGAGGATGACAGAGAGTTTAGACATTTGGTTCATTTGATAGGAAACCAATTGGAACCCAAGAGCTTACACCCAATTGATCTCTGACAACTTAAATACTATCTACAACAAAATCATCTGTATCGAAAGACAATGCTATGGATTCCCCATCCCCTTCTTTTTCTCACACCCACACAAACAACCAACCACATAGGCATGCATGTTTGCACACACACACAAACAACACACACAGCAGTGTGCATGGTCTTTCTGAACAACACAATCTCACACTGAACTATTTTGTGCTTTTTTGTGCATTTTTGTGTGGCTTAAATCATGTGAAAAGAAACCTTTTTGAGCTACTTCATTCATAGAAAAATACATTTTGTGATTGCAAACTTCGGAACAATATTTTGCAATGCATGATGGGCAATCGTGTTCTACACTGCCTTTTTTTGTATCCCACATTTATTAATATTTTGTCACAAAAATAATTATAATACAATAGTTAAAGTTTTTATTTTAATGTATTATTAATGCCAATACTGTTTTCTATACTTGATTTCGCTTAATACTTTGGGATACTGGTGCACTTGTAGACAGAAATGCCCTTTCGTTGTGTAGACAACATTAGGCCTACACAATTTTCTTCATAACACATTTAATATTTCATGGAGTCCACATTGCTCAATATTCTTCATAATGCATTTAACACAAGGCTCCACTTTTTAGTGTACATTACTGCATTTCTTTCATAACACATTTTATACAAGGCTATGTCAACACGGGTGGGTGTTGCCATCGTGACCAGTGAACTGAGATAAGGCGGAGCTTTACCTAGCATGGACTTGTAGATGACCTGGAGCCAGTGGGTCTGGCGACGAATATGTAGCGAGGGCCAGCCGACTAGAGCATACAGGTCGCAGTGGTGGGTGGTATAAGGTGCTTTAGTAACAAAGCGGATGGCACTGTGATAAACTGCATCCAGTTTGCAGAGTAGAGTATTGGAAGCCATTTTGTAGATGACATCGCCGAAGTCGAGGATCGGTAGGATAGTCAGTTTTACTAGGGTAAGTTTGGCGGCGTGAGTGAAGGAGGCTTTGTTTCGAAATAGAAAGCCGATTCTAGATTTGATTTTCGATTGGAGATGTTTTATATGAGTCTGGAAGGAGAGTTTAAAGTCTAGCCAGACACCTAGGTACTTATAGATGTCCACACATTCTAGGTCGGAACCATCCAGGATGGTGATGCTATTCGGGTGTGCGGGTGCAGGCAGCGAACGGTTGAAAAGCATGCATTTGGTTTTACTAGCGTTTAAGAGCAGTTGGAGGCCACGGAAGGAGTGTTGTAAGGCATTGCAGCTCGTTTGGAGCTTAGATAGCACAGGGTCCAAGAAAGGGACAGAAGTATACAGAATGGTGTCGTCTACTAAGAGGGGGATCAGGGAATCGCCCGCAGCTAGGGCAAAGAGAAAAGAGTCTATAAAGATAAATCAATTCGGAAAAGTTCAAGAATTTTGAAAGTTTCTTCAAGTGCAGTTGCAAAAATGATCAAGCGATATGATTAAAAACTTCTTAGGGCTGCAATCCCGTTAACGGGATCGATATGACAACAGCCAGTAAAAGTGCAGGGCGCCAAATTCAAAACAACAGAAATCTCATAATTAAAATTCCTCAAACATACATGTATCTTATACCGTTTTAAAAGGTAATCTTCTTGTTGATACCACCACAGTGTCCGATTCCAGCCAAAGAGAGGAGTCACAAAAAGCACAAATAGAGACAAAATGAATCGCTAACCTTTGATGATCTTCATCAGATGACACTCATAGGACTTCATGTTACACAATACATGTATGTTTTGTTTGATAAAGTTAATATTTATATAAAAAAAATCTGAGTTTACATTGGCGCGTTACGTTCACTATTTCCAAAAACATCCGGTGATATTTCAGAGAGTCACATCATTTTAAAGAAATACTCATTATAAATGTTGATGAAAATTCAAGTGTTATACATGGAAATATAGATATACCTCTCCTTAATTCAACCGCTGTGTCAGATTTCAAAAAGACTTTACAGAAAAAGCAAACCATGCAATAATCTGAGACGGCGCTCAGAAAAATAAATGTTCCGTGTTGGAGTCAACAGAAATCAGAAATTACATTATAAATATTCCCTTACCTTTGTTGATCTTCATCAGAATGCACTCCCAGGAATCGCAGTTCCACAATAAATGCTTGATTTGTTCGATAGTGTCCATTATTTATGATCAAGTAGCTACTTTTGTTAGGGCATTAGGTACACATATCCAAACGCTCGCGCAGGTCAGGCATAACTTTGGACAAAAACTTCAAAAAGTTACATACAGGTCTTGAAACATTTCAAACTAAGTATAGAATCAATATTTAGGATGTTTTTATCATAAATCTTCGATAAGTTCCAACCGGAGAATTCCTTGTGTGTAGAGGAGCCATGGAACCCAGGTCGATATCATGTGAAATGCGCATGACCAGGAAATGGTTCTCTGCCAATAACCTGACTCATTCCCCTCTCATTCAGCCCCACTACACAGTAGAAGCCTCATTCAAGTTTCTAAAGACGGTTGACAACTAGTGGAAGCCCTAGGAAGTGCAACTTCATCCATATCCCACTGTGAATTCAATAGGGCCTGGGTTGAATATCGACCAACCTCAGATTTCTCACTTCCTGTTTGGATTTCTTCTCAGTTTCTTGCCTACCATATGAGTTCTGTTATACTCACAGACATCATTCAAACAGTTGTAGAAACTTCAGAGGGTTTTCTATCCAATACTAATAATAATATGCATATATTAGCAATTGGGACTGAGGAGCAGGTCATTTACTCTGGGCACCTTTCATCCAAGCTACTCAATACTGCCCCTGCAGCCATAAGAAGTTTTAAACTGAATCTCATGAGGACCGCTACAGGAAAGGAAGTGCCAGAGTTATCTCTGCTGTAGAGGATAAGTTCATTATAGTAACCAGCCTCAAATTGCAGCCCAAGTAAGGTCTTCACAGAGTTCAAGTAACAGACACGTCTCAACATCAACTGTTCAGAGGAGACTGCATGAATCAGATCTTCATGGTTGAATTGCTGCCAACAAACCACTGCTAAAGGACACCAATGAAAAGAAGAGACTTGTTCGAGCCAAGAAACATGAGCAATGGACATTAGACCAGCGGAAATCTGTCCTTTGGTCTGATGAGTCCAAATTTGAGATTTTTTTGAGATCTTTGTGAAACGCAGAGTAGGTGAACTGATGATCACTGCATGTGCAATTCCCACCATGAAGCATGGAGGAGGAGGTGTGATGGTGTGGGGGTGCTTTGCTGGTGACACTGTTTGTGATTTATTTAGAATTCAAGGCACACTTAACCAGCATGGCTACCACAGCATTCTGCAGTGATATGCCATCAGATCTGGTTTGCGCTTAGACTTTCATTTGTTTTTCAACAGGACAACGACCCAACACAACTCCAGACTGTGTAAGGGATATTTGACCAAAAAGGAGAGTGATGGAGTGCTGCATCAGATGACCTGGCCTACACAATCACCCAACCTCAACCTAATTGAGATGGTTTGGAATGAGTTGGACCGCAAATTGAAGGAAAAGCAGACAACAAGTACTCAGCATGTTGGAACTCCTTCAAGACTGTTGGAAAAGCATTCCAGGTGAAGCTGGTTGAGAGAATGCCAAGAGTGTGCAAAGCTGTCATGAAGGCAAAGGGTGGCTACTTTGAAGAATCTAAAATATAAATACATTTTCACTTTTTTGGTTACTACATGATTCCATATGTGTTATTTCATAGTTTTGATGTCTTCACTATTATTATACAATGTAGAAAATAGTAAAAAATAAAGAAAAACCCTTGAATGAGTATGTGTGTCCAAGCTTTGACTGGTACTGTTTAACCCCTAACTTCAGTTCAGTTTTCGCCAATGAGAACCAAGAGTGGTCCTTCGTGACTGGGAAAGGCCTCGATTCTGGACCGTAGAAAATCCTACATTAGATCAGAACAGGATGGATCAACAGTGATTCATATTACTGGTTTGCACCCTAACAAAAGGATAGTTGTATTTTGCTGCATAACACACTTACATGATTTATTCTACTCATATGATGTGGATCATTGTCAGGTAATTAGATATATACGCTTCTGTAACCACAGAACACCAGGGTTGTAATAATACCTTAAAACAGGAAGTTTGTAAGTGTGTAGACTGTGTTTGTTTTGGGTCCACACTTGTATATTAATTTAGGTGAATTAGACAATCACAGAGATTAGTTTTCTGAATAACTGGTCAGGGCCTAGCACTTTCCGTTCAGCTTTAGGCAACTTTGATGTAAGGTTTGATCACACCTGCAGTAACTACTTCTATCCGTCACACCCATTGTTGCTTATTCATTGTTCACCTGATATATCAATTCAACTACACCCAACCCAATGTTTAAAAAACACAATGCTTCCCACCACTAGATCGCATAACTTAGAAGTGAGCTGGACGTGATCCCAATGCTGCCACCAATGTAGCGGAAGGAAGTGAAGGCTGCAACAGGGACTCTAACCAGGGCTCATACGTGGCAAAGTGAGCTCTAACGGGCGTTGCCATGAAAGCCTAGTAGGCCTCGGGGCAGAGGCAGTAGGTTACAGCCTAAGTATATGACATGATTGACACAACCGTAATAATCATCATGAAACAGCCTTGGAATTGCCATAAGTGTAAGCCAACATAATTTATTATTTCACATGAATCTGTGTAACTGCATTGATATGGCTTAATTGATGATAGGCCATGCTCGTTATAGTTGCCATGCAGTTGGGGAATTTAACCATTTTCTTTAAGGTCTTCTGCTTCCCCACATTTATTGATTAATTCATTCTCCATCATGAAAATCTGTCCCAATTCTCCAATCAAATACCTTCATCGATACCACAAAAAAACGAACAAATACAGCTTTTTACTCCCATCTGGCAACCCTCATAAAATCTGACATATAAAATCCAACAGAGCACCAGTATCCCTAAGTAAAAAAGTGAAAACAAGCATAGAAAACAGCATTGGCATTAATAAAAACAAGTATTTCGGTGACAACCTGGTTGATTGACAATATTGGGTTGTTAAAGCATTAGTTTTTTATATACAAATAAATGTGGGACGCAAAAAAAGGCAGTGTAGAACATCTTTGCCCAAAAATACATTGCTCCAATAACTTTAAAAAGATTGTTCCGAAGTTTGCCCCCAAGAAATGTATTTTCCTATGAATTAAGTCGCACAACATTGTGTGTACTTTCACAGAATGAAGCCGCACAAAAACGCACAAAATATGCTGAAATACTTTTTGTACATAATTATTTGGCACAAATTGTGTTGTTCTGAAGGCTACTTTGTAATGTTATCAGAGAGCAGCTGTTGTGCGCAATGGGAATAAGTACTGTACAGTTGAGAGGAATAGAACAACATCCACAACAATAAAAAGTTCATTGCAGGCTGGAGAGAGAGTGAGAGAATGAAAAGGGGGTGGACATACTGGAAGAAAGGGACAGTGCGAACATATCTTGGTGATACGGGAGATGATGATGGAGAATTGCGTGCGTTTCTTTTTCTCTCCCGGTGTCTGCTCTTGATTTGTTTATCTGTCTGAGTCTATTTTGTCTGAGGGCAAAACTGACTTCAACCTCTTACTATCTGCTTGTCAGAGAATGATATGTTTACAAAGCAGATATTGCACCCTTGGATGGGTCATATCTCCACAGAGAGAGGCTGAAAATAAGTAAATTCAAACAAGGCATCAGACTCCAAAGTGCAGAGTTCTCTTCAAAGTGAATCCTTTAGCTCAGATCAAGATTGGATGCATCTGCCATGTTTGCACGGTGACTACCTTTGGGGTTTCTGTTGATAATAGTCATCCATTTTCCTCAGTGCCTGTCTATCGGAGTGGAGAGATATCGCTCACAATGATATCTGGTAATTACTCAGGCAGCAACACATGAAACAAAGACAATTTGGTGGGGAAATGAAAAATATTCTGCCTGGCTTAATTTTTCTGCTTTCATCCCGTGTTACTTTGTTTGCTATTGACGGTCAGGCATCTGTAACAAAAGTGTTTGTAAATTTGAAAGTCACTCCGTCTCTCGTGTTGATGTATTTCACGGCAAAATGACTTTCATCAAAATGTTTGTGTCAAGACTAGGTTCTCAGTCAGGCTAAATATTGAGCTTCTTACTTTGATTTGAATTATGCTTCTTAAGGCCAGCACTGCTTTACTTTTAAAGATGACTCAGAAAATACTTTCTTCCAGTGAACAAACAACACTATAATCCAAACCATGCAGGGCTTTGCTGTCTCTGTGTACGTGGGGTCTTGGTCTCTAAGTCCTCTTTTCCCCAGTCAATGTGTAACAGCACACAGTACAGTGACAGTGTCCAGTTGATGAGGTCACCTTGGAGGTGGTGGTGAGGTATTAAGAGATTAGGGGCAGCAGCTCACCCTGCGCAAGGTTCCGCTCTGTGCTGTGCCACCACATGCTCCCACGTTAATTGGCTCAGGTGGCGCATCGTGCCCCGTCGGTACTGATCCGCATCCAGGTCATAGGTCGTCCCCATCTCGCCACGTCTTGTCGTCCGGCCCGTCAACCCGAAGGTAGCTGCTGAGCACGGCAAGGGAGGAGGGGAGGGCCACAGACACCACTCTGAGTGGACAGGTGTGCCATGGGGTGATCTGGGGCAGGGGGTTGGCGTGGAGGAGGGGACGAGGGGGTAGAAGTGACAGAGTTTAAGCTGAAGATCGGGCAATTAGATCGTGCTTCAATTACATCGTCCTGCGCCATCAAGGGGTGACAGGTGTTTTCCAGGCTGGTACGGGGGTGGAGATGATGAGGCCAGCTGTGAGATGAGGACGGTTGCGAAGTTTGAGATAAGATCAGTGGTGTGGACTGTGACAGGGTATGGGAGCGGTCACAAAGTTAGTTGGACAGGGTCAGTAATCAGTGGGCTTATGCTGATTAAAAGCAGTAGGATGAAGGTGGGGCCACAGCCAGAGAGCATGCAGGCCTGGGGTGGAACAGGTGAAGGGGAAGGATAGATAGGGCAAGACAGGGAAGGGGGTGGGAAGATTTCAGGGCTATTTAAGCAGACCTAAAGAAATAGAGAGAAGGAGGAAAGAGTAGGGGATGTTACTAAGAGGGCATCCCAAAAGGGCTCCGCTTTATAGAATGTTCTATTAAAGGAAAAGTAATGAAGTTTCCCTCATAGCCATTAGCTACATATAGAGAGAATTTAGCGAACAATTCGATCAGTAGAAAAAAAATGATAGAAAGTGAGGTTAAATTGTATTGTTGACTGTACTTCATTCTCTGTAGTTTTCTCAACTTGAATAAGAAGAAATGTGCTTGAATAAGTGAAAGCATTGATGGACTTACAATTAGAAGTGGAACACTTAGTTTCAAATGTTTTTGCAAAGTTTATCAATAACTTTCTATCGATGACAAAACATTCACAGAAATACTTTAGATAAACCTGTATCTTGACAAATACTCAAACACCATCTGTGAATGTAGAAGGGAAAGCAACAAATCACACTTTTCACTTCACTTTCTACTTTTCAAATGTTGTTGAACAGCCTACAGATTTCTGAACAGATTTCTGATCATTAAAATTCCTCAAACATACATGTATCTTATACCATTTTAAAGGTAATCTTGTTGTTAATCCCACCAACGTGTCCGATTTCAAATAGGCTTTACAGCGAAAGCACCACAAACGATTATGTTAGGTCACCGCCAAGTCACATAAAAATTCTGCCGTTTTTACAGCCAAAGAGAGGAGTCACAAAAAGCACAAATAGAGATAAAATTAATCACTAACCTTTGATGATCTTCATCAGATGACACTCATAGAACTTCATGTTACACAATACATGTATGTTTTGTTTGAAAAGTGCATATTTATATAAAAAAATCTCAGTATACATTGCCGTGTTATGTTCACTAGTTCCAAAAACATCCGGTGATATTGCAGAGAGCCACATCATTTTACAGAAATACTCATTATAAATGTTGATGAAAATACAAGTGTTAGACATGGAAATATAGACACACTCTCATTAATGTAACCGCTGTGTCAGATTTCAAAAAAGCTTTACGGAAAAAGCAAACCATGCAATAATCTGAGAACCGCGCTCAGAAAACAAATAGAGATATCCGCCATGTTGGAGTCAACAGAAATCAGAAACAACATTATAAATGTTCACTTACCTTTGATGATCTTCATCAGAATGCACTCCCAGGAATCCCAGTTTCACATTTAATGTTAGATTTTTTCGATAATGTCCATCATTTATGTCCAAATTACTACTTTTGTTAGCGCGTTTGGTAAACAAATCCAAAGTCACGAAGCGCGTTCACTAGGAGCAGATGAAATGTCAAAAAGTTCTGTTACTGTCCATAGAAACATGCCAAACAATGTATGGAATCAATCTTTAGGATGTTTTTAGGATGAGAATTCCTTTTTCTTCAGAAAAGCAAAGGAGCGCGAGCTACCTCTCATGTGAAATACGCGTGACCAGCGGGTGACTGCTGGCAGACCACTTAGTCAAACAGCTCTCATTCTCTCCCCCTTCACAGTAGAATCCTCAAAAAGTTTCTAAAGACGGTTGACATCTAGTGGAAGCCTTAGGAAGTGCAACATAACCAATATCCCACTGTGAATTCAATAGGGACTGAGTTGAAAATCGACTAACCTCAGATTTGCCACTTCCTGTTTGGATTTCTTCTCAGGTTTTTGCCTGCCATATGAGTTCTGTTATACTCACAGACATCATTCAAACAGTTTTAGAAACTTCAGTGTTTTCTATACAATACTAATAATACTATGCATATATTAGCAACTGGGACCGAGGAGCGGGCAGTTTACTCAGGGCACCTTTTCATCTAAGCTACTCAATACTGCCACTGCAGCCATAAGACGTTTTTAATGCCCTAATTTCACTTTCAGGCGGTGTCTGGGGGCAAAATAAACTCCTCTATTTGTTCCAAATACACAATCCTAAATACTTCTCAGATTTGCATATTTCATCCTCTAGAAATATTAAATGCAGCCTTTTAAGTGGGAGTCAATTATACAAATTGGCATGGTTCAAGACGACTGACATACACAAAAATGTAAGAAAGAAAATCAACAACTTTATAGTGTTCATTTGAACCAGACTATCAACGTTTTGGAATGCATTGAAAGCAGCAATGGGGAGGGGGGAAGAGTATTTTGTTCCCTAACTTTGAACTTTTCCTGTTTATTTTCCTACTTTTTCCACAGTGTTCTGGGGGAATCTAGAATGATACGTTTTGAGCTATCAGCATTCAGGAGCAATCTCTTATAAAGGATTTAGAGAGGCACTCCAGATGTAAAGAGCATATTTGGGTCATTACGTATCCTGGTGATCATCACACATAAGGAAGTCCTTTCAATTCATCCACTCCTGTCAGTCCTGTTTGTTTCTCTTTTCTCCATTCCAACCCATACCACATGCACATACACACATTGAACCTTACAACATTCCTACAATGTTAACACACAAACAAACACACACATGCACACACACACACGTACACATTCCCCAATCATTCCCCAATGTGTGCGTGCATACGTGTGTGTGTGTTTACCACCATCAGTCATCAGGGAGAGGGTGTTTGTAGAAGTTTGCTGAACCTCTTTTTTACAGCAAAAGAATCGGAGCTATTTGACTCATAAGCACAATGAGTAAGAGCTCTCTTTCCTTCCTTCCTTCCTTCCTTCCCTCACCCCTCTCTCTCACACTCTCTCTCTAAGGAAATGTTTAAACTAACTACAGAGGGAATGTTTATGTGGCTCAGTAATGTGCAAATACGATGTCAAACTGTGGAAACAGGAAAGGGGAAAAGGACCCCATTTCAGGGCTGTTTTCTCCCTGGAAAGAACAGTGATAATGTCTAAGCGATGGAAATGTGAAATGTGAGCATGAGTGGGAACTTAGCAGAAGTTCTGCCAGAGAGACTGACAGGAGAATGTCATCTGATCTCTGTCAATCTTCAACAATTTATGAAAACACAGACATCTATATCTCATACGGGTGGAATTTCTCTGGTTGCTTGATGATTTATGATTTCACTTCCACCCCTCCCAACACTACCAATTTGAGACTTGGTTGCACCTGTGCTGCATTTGCACATGTATTTTTCAGAAGTAAATACCTACAACTCTATTTAGAGCTCCTTACACTTTAAGTATTTATATTACACTCATTTACTGTCTCAAATGGCGAAACAGTTTACTGAATAATAAACTGAAATTGAAACCGCTGTATTATATTTGAAGACCTTCCGATTTACTTTGTTAGTACATGCAGGTATGTATTCACCAATCATTTGACAGTAAAGTACAGTATGGCCTGATGTTGGAGAAATCCCTGGAGCTGAGAAACTAGTGGAGCACCCTGGGCTGTCAGGATCCAGCTTAATTAGCTTCCAGCTAGGAGACATGAAAAGAGACACAAACATGAAACGAGCGCCAGACCCCATTTAAATTCCCACAAACATGAAATGAGCACCAGACCCACTTTAAAATACCACAAACATGAAATGAGCGCCAGACCCCATTTAAATTCCCACAAACATGAAATGAGCACCAGACCACCTTTAAAATACCACAAACATGAAATGAGCGCCAGACCCCCTTTAAAATACCACAAACATGAAATGAGCGCCAGACCCCCTTTAAAATACCACAAACAAAAAATTTGCGCCAGACCCCATTTAAATTCCCACAAACATGAAATGAGCACCAGACCCCATTTAAATTCCCACAAACATGAAATGAGCGCCAGACCCCCTTTAAAATACTGCAAACATGAAATGAGCGCCAGACCCCCTTTAAAATACTGCAAACATGAAATGAGCGCCAGACCCCCTTTAAAATACCACAAACAAAAAATTTGCGCCAGACCCCATTTAAATTCCCACAAACATGAAATGAGCGCCAGACCCCCTTTAAAATACTGCAAACATGAAACGAGCGCCAGACCCCCTTTAAAATACTGCAAACATGAAATGAGCGCCAGACCCCCTTTAAAATACTGCAAACATGAAATGAGCGCCAGACCCCATTTAAATTCCCACAAACATGAAGCGAGCGCCAGACCCCCTTTAAAATACCACAAACATGAAATGAGCGCCAGACCCCCTTTAAAATACCACAAACATGAAATGAGCGCCAGACCCCCTTTAAAATACCACAAACATGAAATGAGCGCCAGACCCCCTTTAAAATTTCACAAACATGAGTGACCATGTTTCAAATCTCACCACATAAAAAAATTAACACATTTACAGACACAGAAACATTAATTTTCTTCCACACTAAGGGAAGGGGAATGAAAAGGTGTTGGGAGCAAGGGGGAAAAAAGAGTGCCAAATACTTTTTAAAAACAGATGACGAAGGCTATGCCACCCCAAATCCCCTGTAGTCACTTCCTTGTTATGCACATTCTGTAAAGAAAACTACAAGCTGGGCTTGACATCACATCCAACTATGAATACCCATCTGGGTCCTTCCCTACAGATAGTACACTGTAGAAATTATAATGATACTGGTGATAAAAAAATATATATAGTATGAATTGAAGCTGCAGTATTAGCTCTAGTTGAATCCATTTCAGCACCACCAGAACTCTCTTAAAGGGGACAGCATAGACGTTTCCCTGCAGGACTATGGACAGCTCCCCTTCATCTCCACACTCTGCCTATGTAGACTAGAGCAGCTCTGCCTACCCTCTACCAATGTGTTGGGGAGCATCAGTGTTAGAGAAAAAACAGAAAATAAAAAAAAACATTCTAACTAGTAAATGCCTCTCGCATGGATATGCCAATCCAAATGGCACCTGGATCTTGTGTGGCCATATTCGGTCAAGCTCCAGACATCCTGATATAGTGATGGAGATGAATGCATCAAAAACACGTCTTATAAACAATTGTTGTAGCCATT
The DNA here is from genome assembly GCF_013265735.2 of Oncorhynchus mykiss. Lineage (NCBI taxonomy): Eukaryota > Metazoa > Chordata > Actinopteri > Salmoniformes > Salmonidae > Oncorhynchus > Oncorhynchus mykiss. The sequence continues at coordinate 38,710,036 of NC_048573.1, forward strand.
GTGCTAGCTAGGCAGATATAGCACTGATTCCATCTCCATTCTGTCCACATGTTCCAGGGCCACTAGCCACAGGGCCTCTAATGGATCTGGTAATGGGGCAACACAATGGAATCAGAGTGAGACGTGAGGAGGCCAGCCTTTACAGAAGCTTTCAAATGTCAGGCGGGCTTAGCTAGCCTTGTCTGACCATTTTATTTGTCCTTCTGCTGGATTCACTGTAATGTAAGTCAAGCTAGCCAGAATTTTTAAAAAAAGATACAAGATAAGAGAGAACATGGGGAGAACAGATAGCTCTGACATTTGAGGCAGGAAGTGAAAAGCTTTGTCTTGCTTGTTGTTGTTTTTATACAGGGCCGTCCGAGCTTTAAAAGCCAACCTTAACAATATAGTCAATAAAGACTGGCACGGACTAAAGTGCTGCCTTTCCTTTACCACCTAATGCCCTTTAAAAGATACAAAAACACCAGTCGACCCTGACAGAGTGCCAAGCTGAAGCTTACCTGTGTTGTGTTTGGTTTTTAAGATAAAGGTGTCCCCTCTGGTGATCCACACTGACCTTTCACTGATCTAAGCTCTGCTCTTCATGCCGCCTCTGTACTCAGAACAACACGAGTTTCACCACTCCGCTGTCCTTTTCTTTCCCAAAGGAAGAGCTCCACAAGTTCCTGTCATTTCATGTTTCACAGTCATTTTACCATTTATTTTCCCCCTTAAACACTTGCCCAACATGGTTTTTCTAAGGTTACCAGACAGGTGATGGTAACTCTTCTAACTTGTCTAATTCACACGAGCAATAGTGAGTGCCCCACGGCGTCAATGCTTAAAAGAGAACAAATGCTTGTCATCCCACTCACTGAAGTCATTTGGAAAACTAATTAAAGTTTTCCCGTACATAGCCCCCTGAAGCTTACATTGTGCTGCAGAGAAAGGGAGAGGGAGAGGGAGAGGGGGGGAGGGGGGGGGGGGGCGAGAGGGAGAGAGAAGTAGAGGGGTAGAGAGATAGAGAGAGGGTGAAGAGAGAAAGAGGGAGAGGAAAAGGGAGAGGGTGGAGACAGACTGCTCCCCAAAGTGCTTAAGGCTTGTTTATTAAGTGTGTGGCATTTTGTTAACTCAAACAAGAATTAGCTCTTTAATCTACTGTAGGTTGATGAAACAAATGTGATGGATATTTGCTTTGCTTGTTTGTGTGTCTTTCGCTTCTTAGACAGCTGTACGTGTGCCAGTTCCGGTTTACATTGATTAAGTAGATTTTCAAACAGGAATTCTGTCTGTACATTTTATTGTATGACTATCGCATCTGTAAGACAGTGCAGTTGAATCACTATAAACACAAAACAGAGGTTACTGAAAAGTGACTGTTTACTTTGCTAATAACAAAAGTGTCTGTGACTCTGATGTTGGTGTGGACTGAGCCCTAATCACGCACACGGACAGCTGGCGGTTTAACTTTCACTTCCCCATCTTTAATTACATTTTCTTTAGCATTCTAACGAGCTAATTCATGGTTTATGAATAACAAGTATAGCGACTCCTCTCATAGATATTAATGAGATATGGAGTTTTAATTCTGTAATCCTTTTTCAGTGTCATGATGTAATATTTATAAATTATAGCAATTAGTCTTGCACTTAAAATCATTGTAGGGCAAAATTATATTCCAGAAAAGCTTTTTCCCAAAAATAAATGCATTTATAACATCCTGATCCGAAAACGTCATAGTCAGCCTCACAGCAGCAGATGCCTGGGGGAAAAGAAAATGTTCCTCCCCATTTTTGTACATTAATTCAAGATTATGTTTGGGGTGCATAATTACCACAGTCATTAAATTCTCCTATGCTGAAACGGCGTCAAATGGGAGAAAATATCATTGGCAGTAATCCAACTCATTAGAATCCCTGATGATGGGTTATGGGATTGGCTTTTTATTAGCAGTCACTATTTACCATAGAGCTGAAAGGAAATATTACAGTAACCTATAATTGTGTGTGAGCCTGACGGTTAATTCTAATCAATAAAAGGCATTTTGTTTGGACTGAGGAGAGGGCAGACCGAGCTTTGCGTCACACTGTGAAACACTGTCACCGAGGTGAACTGGAAGGCACACTGCTTCAGTTCTTACCTAACTTTGTTTCCTTCATATCTCTGTTCAGCTGTTTTCTTGCTTGCACTCGAGGAGACGAGTACTACAGTGTGGGATCTAGTAATCAAAGTGATGTTGTTTTAATATCCTGGTGAGACTAATCTTAACACAAGGGTTTTAGGTCAATAAGAGATGTCTCACTACTCAGCCTGAAAGAGTTCCGACCCCGATGTCCTTTAACTTATTTCAAAGCTAAGAAACAACAATCCCGCCTGAAGAGGAAAATAATTTGGCTTTTCTGAGTGACGCATTACCAATTTTCACGTGTTTCATGTTTAAACAAGTGAAATTGAAGGTAGCTCTCTTCATAAGTACTATGTCATCACAGCAGACAGAGTGCTTTGTCTCAGGCCCTGGGTTGCATAGCATGTGTCTGCAGGCCTCTACTATTATACTGAATAAATCACAGCTTGATTATTCACCCAAGGTCTGGATGTTCTTTCTGCTCCTGCTGAATGAAAATCTACCTGAGGTGAACTTCATCTAAAGCTGTAATTAAGAGTGTCTGTCCATGTGTGATATTGTTTCTCATTACATCCTCGAATCCCACCCAACAGAACCACAGAGGATGAGGCTGTGTGTGTGTGTGGTGGGGGGGCTTGACAGAAGCTCGGGGGCTGAGGAGGGTTATGTGTGTGCGTGCGCATGTGTGTACAGGTGTGTGAGTGTGTGCCTGCCTACCTACATTATACGTGCACAGCTTTGCCCGAATGATACATCTGCAGTGACATCTGTTGGTAACTGAGGGGAAAAGGAGATGGATGCAGCACCAAATCAATATTGAAGTCACAATCCTGCACATTTACAGTGTACACAAGGGATCTAAACACAAGTATGCACTTAAAGCTGCTCAAGTAGAACATGGCGTAGAGATGAGTGAGACTGAGACGTCGTACGCATATCATCATTTTGATGAGTCTTAAATCCTAATCAACATTTTCCTGTGAGACAAGACCTCCGCTACAGTTCCCCTTTAGTTCCGGGCTGGCAGGTAGCCTGGCAGGTAGCCTAGCGGTTAAAATAGTCCAGTAACCAAAAGGTTGCTGGTTTGAATCCCCAACCTGACTCTATGAAAAAATATCTGTTGATGTGCCCTGAACTGAAACACTTCATTAAAAAAGTATTTAGTAAACAAATAAAATAATTAAGAGACACGTTTGAAAGACTAAAACTATACTGAAACGATTATTTTTGACTCCAAAACCAACTGAAATCAAATAAAAGCAATCATGGAATATGTTCATGTCGATGTTTCAAAAAAGCCTAGCTTGTGCATCTCTATCACCATAACTAGCTAACAGGGAAAAAATGTCTAGGTGGCTAACTTGATTTTCTTACATGTACTACTAACGATGAAAAGCATTGGATTGGTGTAAACATGGGCGAGAGAGTTTCCTTCCACCATATGTTTTGCACCAGTCTAGGCACTAGACTGGGGATGGGAGGGACATGACCCCCCCCCCCCCCCACACACACACTCTGGAATTGCATTTTTGGCCACCCCAGTTTTATCATTGCACTGTAATACAAAACGTGGCAGTGATGTCCTTTAGGACTATGCGGACGCCTCAGAGCGGTTGGGTAAAGTTTTACTGTTTCAGACTGCTGGATTTATGACCGCACGACACGGACACCACAAATCGTGCGGACAGGCTGTGTAAAGGCAAAGCTGCTGAAAGGCTGGCGTATAGGACCAGCATGGTAGAGGTGAACAGGGGCAGCTGTCTGTGTGTGTTTCACATTTTTATTTATTCCCAGTGCTGAGCTAGTAGCGAATGTTTCATCCCCTCACGACTGAAGTGAATGAACTACTAGCAGCTAGTTGGCTAGCTAGTAGCTACCACTGCCAGTTCTAGCTAGCCTCTACCTAGCTATCTGTCAGGGAGCAGTATCTGGGCCATTCCGCCAAATCGGTGCCATTTGCATGTTGCAACTTTTCAAAATTAAACTTAATTCTTTATTTTTTTTCAGCACTGTATCTAATAACACACGTTTAACTATTCAAAATGTGTAATGGTCAATCTCATGCAATTTTTTAAAATTTTTTACAAGGTTTCTAAATGGAAGATGGTTGCATTTTCTCAGTCCTGTTACCAAATCTCTTAAAACGGTTTCAATATCAATTAAAAGTTTATTTGTTTTTCCCTCAATAAATTGGGTATTTTAAAGAAATATTTGGTTACATGTTAAAAAAAAATATATATCTGTAGCTAAAAAGTTACAACATATGCAGGCGAAATGTATTTTCTTTTAAAACACAAAGCCTTTTTTTTTTTTTAAGGGAGACCCCAACCTCAATTTGATCAAAAATCTATCATGTGATTTATCAAACAATTGTTTAAATGATGGACCAAACATAATTGAAAAATAAGTGGTTTATCTTTATTATTTTTATAAAAAACAATTAAGTAACAGGAATGAACATTTGGTCACGGGAACGGGTGCTTGTGTGTGTGAGAATAACTGGATGTCACAGAACTACCTTCAATTAAACAAAGATAAAACAAAATGTATTAGTCCAAATAGAAACATAAAAGCAGTAACAATTGTGTTACTGTGTGTTCTTGTGTGTGTGTGTGTGTGCGGGCGGGGGAGAGAGAAGGTGTGAGTATCGCTCCTCCCCATGCAGCATGTGTGTCTGGCTCCTGCCTCTGCACAGTATGGGTTCTCCATCTTCCTCTACAAAAGGCAAGAAAGACAACAAATACTAAAAGCTGAGCATATTAAGCAGATCCTCAGATCTCTACATTGACTTCCAGTACCTAAGATTAACTTGAAAATACTATTTTCTGCATATAAAACACCACACGACAATTGTATTTCATACAGAATTGCAATCAATTAATAAACAAAAACTTGTCTTTTATAAGAAACAGTTTCTAGTTTGACCCAGACTTTGTTGTCAATTTCCATGTAACGAGCTGTGCGCTGCCTCACTGGCGGGATGGTACACAGGATGTCTTGAATCGGGTACCAAAGGATGTCTTCGCGGGCTGGCCAGCCAAACCTGTTGGCCCCAATCCTTTTCATACAACAAACCTTAACATGTGTGTTGTTTGTCTGTGATGATGCCAGGGTAAACTTGACCGTCGTACTTCAGCACACACCATTTGCCAACAACCTCGGGACTTTGCCACTGATTTTCTGTGGTCGTGGCAGCCTTCTGTTGATTGAATGTGAAATGCTTTGCATTAAAGCACTCACAGTTCAGATGTTGTCTTGCTGTGCACAAGCAGCTGACATCCCTGTAGGTCAGCTCTCCACGGCCTAGGTTTACTGCCTGATACATCTTCATCGTAGATGGAACTGGTGGCACATCCTTGGGCATCTCTGACACTGCTCCCTCTTCCACAAAAAGAAACAACTGAATTGCTGTATTCGTCTTGCTCAACACAGAAAACAGCTCCGAAAGCATCAGGAATATCTGTCCCCTTGCTGACAAGACTGTCAGCCGTCCTCTTCAGGGTCCCTCCCAATCCATCCGGGGCAACCTTGTCTTGGCTTACCTCAAAGAGGCTTACCTGTGCCGTACTTACAGAGGTAATTCTCGGAAAAGTCAACATGAATTAAGCATTCATGTGCTTTCAAGCCTTGTTTCAGTGCCCTGTAGTGAGTAAACTCATTCTTGATGTTGTAAGTCTGCTTCTCAAAAATGCACAGCATCAGGTTCAGCTGTTCCAGCAGTTGCTGTTGGGTGGTCTGTAACTCTGTTTGCCGCTGGACATAAGTCACTTCATTCTTATCATTGTGTTGGCCAGAGACGGGACTAGAGAGGTCCTTGCACACTGCACATTCTCTATACACGCACTTCATGCACTCAGTGTTGCATGTGATGGATTTTAGAAGTTCATCAGGATTGAAAGTGTTGATGATCTTCGGGTGGTGCAGTTTCTGTATGATAAAACTGAGATTTTGTGCAGCTTGCACATGCAAATCTCCTGGTCATAGAGTTGGGCAAACAACCCAAAAGGGGTGCATTGAGCAGAAGAGGGAGTATGAGATCGACCCATCATATTCTGCCAGAAACTTCACATGTAGATTTTTCATCGTGTCCAAAAGGAACCTCTTCTGATTTTTGATTTTCCTCTGGGTGAGGGTCGGCTTCTTCCCAGTCGTAATTCAACTGACATCATCCCTGGTGTAAAAATCGCGGACTTTGTTTATGAAGCCATCTTCTTTCCTGGACTTGATCCTGTAGTAAGTCTTCCTTCACTTTTTGCAACATCTGCGCTTTTCCCTGTTATTGACTGAATGCTATGTCCTCCCTGTATTTCTGCTCTTCCTTCTTTAAGTATCTCTCTCTCCTTTCTCGGTCGGTATTGTGTCTAGCGCGATAGCGCCGCTGCTTCTCTGCAGCCCTTATCGATTGGCTCCCTGTAAGTAATCTGTAAGTAATGTGTTCAAAACACCTGAAAACACCTTCAGTAAATCCAACTCTAAAACTTAAAATAAAGAGAATAGTATTATAATTAATCAATGTATATACCAGACACACATTTAAAATGTCTACTTCATTCAAACTTCTCACCCATGTTACTCTTATTCAGTCCTGTTACCCTTCATATGAGTAACAGGACTGAAAGTATCAGGACTGAGTTTTTAGCATAGCATTAGCAAGTACATGAAATGTAGCCACATGGCATCAATGCTAATAGTATGTTAACACTTAGCACCTTCAAGTGGTTTACCAAAATGATCTTTAAAAAAACAACATAATAACATCTAAGAAATAATTTAGGGTACAGGACTGTAAGTTGAGATTGACATTCTCGGTCATACTTACAATATGATTAAAAAAATAGAGAAAAAGGAGTGAGAAAACTTACTTTTGGTCTTCCCATGGCCTTCAGGAGACTCAAATGATACAGTTATTGAGGTGAGAATCTCCACAGGTCAAGCGAGCTCCCGTACTTATCTCAGCAAATACAATGATACATTCACAAGACTTTTGAGGACAAGAGGGTCTTATCAATTGAGAGGGAGAATATAAGAGGCTCCACCAACACTTCACTTTAAATTATAGTTTCAACAACCAGGAATCACCATAGTCATGGCCTCCAAACCGTCAAGCTTCAGTCGGATTTTAGACCACATCATAGCACTGAGACTGGACTTGTGAAGGTGGTAAATTACCTTTTAATGGCATCAGACCGAGGCTCTGCATCTGTCCTCATGATCCTAGACCTCCGTGCTGCTTTTGATACCATTGATCACCACATTCATTTGGAAACCAAAATTGGTCTACACGGACAAGTTCTGGCCTGGTTTAGATCTTATCTGTCGGAAAGATATCAGTTTGTCTCTGTAGATGGTTTGTCCTCTGACAAATCGACTGTATATTCAGTGTTCCTCAAGGCTCCGTTTTAGGACCACTATTGTTTTTATTATATATTTTACCTCTTGGTGATGTCATTCGGAAACATAATGTTAACTTCCACTGCTATGCGGACGACACACAGCTAATCATTTCGATGATACCGTGTAAAGCCCCAAAATTGCCCTCCCTGGAAGCCTGTGTTTCAGACATAAGGAATTGGATGACAGCAAATGTTCTACTTTAAAACTCGGACAAAACAGAGATGCTAGTTCTAGGTCCCAAAAAAGAAAGAGATCTTCTATTGAATCTGACAATCAATCTCAAATAAAACTGTGAATGACCTCGGTGTTACTCTGGACCCTGATCTCTCTTTTGACGAACATATCAAGACTGTTTCAAGGACAGATTTTTCCATCTACGTAACATTGCCAAAATCAGAAACTTTGTCCAAAAATTGTGCAGAATAATTAATCCATGCTTTTGTCACTTCTAGATTAGACTACTGCAATGCTCTACTTTCTGGCTACCTGGATAAAGCACAAAAATACATCTAATCTAGTGCTAAATACGGCTTCTAGAATCTTGACTAGAATCAAAAAATGTGATCAAAATGTGATCATTACTCCAATGCTAGCCTCTCCACACTGGCTTCCTGCTAAGGCTAGGGCTGAATTCAATGTTTTACTGCTAACCTACACAGAATTACATAGGCTTGCTCCTACCTATCTTTCCAATTTGGTCCTGCAGTACATACAGTTGAAGTCAGAAGTTCACATACACTTCGGATGGAGTCATTAATAAAACTTGTTTCTCAACCACTCCACAAATTTCTTGTGAACAAACTATAGGTTTTGTTTACACAAAGATTATTTCACTTAAAATTCACTGTATCACAATTCCAGTTGGTCAGAAGTTTACATACACTATATTTACTGTGCCTTTAAACAGCTTGTAAAATTCCATAAAATGGCTATAGAAGTTTCTGATAGGCTAATTGACATCATTTGAGTCAATTGGAGGTGTACTTGTGGATGTATTTCAAGGCCTACCTTCAAACTCAGTGCCTCTTTGCTTGACATCATGGTAAAATCGAAATAAATCAGCCTAGACCTCAGAAAAATAATTGTAGACCTCCACAAGTCTGGTTCATTCATGAGAGCAATTTCCAAATGCCCGAGGGTACCACATTCATCTGTACAAACAACAGTGCAAAGTATAAACACCATGGGACCACAAAACCATCATACTGCTCAGGAAGGAGACGCATTCTGTCTCCTAGAGATGAACGTACTTTGGTGCAAAAAGAGCAAATGAATCCCAGAAAAACAGCAAAGTATCTTGTGAAGATGCTGGAGGAAACAGGTACAACAATATCTAAATTCACAGTAAAACAAGTCCTATATCGACATAACCTGAAAGGCCGCTCAGCAAGGAAGAAGCCATGGCTCCAAAACCGCCATGGCTCCAAAATTGCAGTTTGCAACTGCACATGGGGACAAAGATCGTACTTTTTTGGAGAAATGTCCTCTGGTCTGATGAAACAAAAAATAACTGTTTGGCCATAATAACCATCGTTATGTTTGGAGGAAAAAGGGGGATGCGTGCAAGCCGAAAAACACCATCCCAACCGTGAAGCATGGGGGTGGAAGCATTAGGTTGTGGCGGTGCTTTGATGCAGGAGGGACTGGTGCACTTCACAAAATAGATGGCATCATGAGAAGAAAAATATGTGAATATATTGAAGTAACATCTCAAGACATCAGTCAGGAAGTTGAAGTTTGGTCGCAAATGGTTCTTCCAAATGGACAATGAACCCAAGCATACTTCCAAAGTTAGGGCAAAATGGCTTAAGGACAACAAAGTCAAGGTATTGGAGTGGCCATCACAAAGCCCTGACCTCAATCCCATAGAAAATTTGTGGGCAGAACTGAAAAGGTGTGTGCGGGCAAGGAGGCCTACAATCCTGACTCAGTCACACCAGTTCTGTCAGGAGGGATGGGACAAAAATCACCCAACTTATTGTGGGAAGCTTATGGAAGGCTACCTAAAACATTTGATGGTGGGGCACCCAGTAGGCCCATATTCCTCCCAGTCCACCAGGTACTGCCAGCCACGACCCCAACGGCGCACGTCCAGAAGATGCCATACGGTATAGGCAGGATGGTCATCGATGAGCTGAAGGGGTGGAGGAGCTGCTGCAGGAGACAGGGGACTCGAGCAGGTAAGTTTAATCAGGGATACATGGAAGGTAGGATGGGTCCTGAGAGAGGCTGGGAGTTTCAGGTGCACCGCAGAGGGGTTAATGACACGGTCAATTTCAAAGGGACCAATGAATCGGGGGGAAAGTTTCTTCGATGCCACCTTCAATGGCAGGTCCTTCGATGAGAGCCACTTTATCCGTGGTGTAGACTGGAGCTGAGGCCCGTGGATGGTTGGCTTGGGACTGGGTCCTGTCGGAGGCAAGAAGAAGGGCACCCCGGGCCTGCCTCCAGGTACAGTGACAACGGCGCAGATGGTCCTGGACAGAGGGTACCACAACCTCAACCTCTTGGGCAGGGAACAAGGGGGGTTGGTAACCCAGAGCACACTCGAAGGGTGACATACCTGATGAGGCGTTGGTGAGGGTGTTGAACAAGGCTAACCTATCTCTTCGGGAGTTCAGACGTTTGGCGGTCTGGAAGTAGGACAGGTTTTTATGGTCAGTCCACACGATGAAGGTGGTTACCGAGCCCTACAGCCAGTGACGCCATTCCGCCACAGCCAGCTTAACTGCAAGGAGTTCCCGGTTTCGGATGTCAAAATTCCTCTCTGCAGATGAGAGCTTACGGGAAAAGAATGCACATGGCTGGACCTTCTGATCAGAGGGGGAACGTTGAGACAGAACAGCACCTACCCCGGTGTCAGAGGCATCCACCTCCACGATGAACTGGAGTTCTGGGTCGGGCTGAGTAAGGACCAGAGCAGAGGTGAAGTGACGCTTGAGTGCCAGGAATGCTGCCTCTGCCTCAGGAGTTGCTCGCTCCAGGTGGTGGGGCTGGCCGAGACGAGGCACCGAAGAGTCATCTCCAGGTCCTGATTGGCACACTCCGACTGGCCATTGGGACAAGACTGTAACTACTAATTGGATACCACGAAATTGAGAAGTAAAAGTGATAAAAAAGTACAAAATAAATATGAAAACCATATTCATGAAAACAAATCACCCTAAGGTCAATTATTGAGTGTAGATAAATAGAAACAGAACATAATACGAACACATCATGTTAATAAAGGCACAAAGCAATAACATGTTCTGTAAAACAGTTGAACAACAATATTAAAGGTAGTGACACATACAGATTGTCTATGTGTAGTTAGAATTAGCATAAATCAATATTAGCATTTAAAAAAGTGATTATAGCCATGTTCTCCGCCAACAGGAAGAGCAATTTCTAATCTCTTTAAATGTTTTTAGAGCAAATCAGGAAGTAGAGACTGTATCTTTAAACATGGATTAAATGGTACAGTATGTGGCAAAGTCACTGTTCTGTCTCTGGAGACAGAGCTGTCATATCTAACTAAAATGAATTTCATACAAGGATAAAAACGATGCAATCTTTAGCAAGTAACCTTCTCTAAGATGAGGATAATAGCAAAATACTAAATCTTGGGAGTGAGAACCAAAGCTCACCCACTGCTTGTGTATATCAATTATGAATAATTCAGTAGTTTGTAAACCCAATCTGAGCCCCCCCTCGAATACACACACATCCATAGATGTGGGTGTGGTCAACAGGAAGATTTAACCATATGTGCCACATCAACATGAATCTGATCCCTTGCACAACCACATGGGTCATTTTGTCTAGCCTTGTGTGTGACAACAAAGGGAGAACAGTTCAATTGAATAATGCGGCCACCGCACAAGGGTTGCAATTGTTTTGGCATAACCTAGTACAAGACGTTAGCTGTGTGTTAGTAAGCTTGTTAGTATAATTCTTGAGCAAAACGTTGGGTTGCTTTCAAGACATGACAGAAACATTCAACAAGTAAGACCTGAAACATACACTGAGCGTACAAAACATGAGGAACACCTTCCTGATATTGAGTCACACCCCTTTTTGCCCTCAGAACAGTCTCAATTCATCGGGGCATAGACTGCAAGGTGTCGAAAGCATTCCGCAGGGCTGGCCCATTTCGACTCCAATGCTTCCCACAGTTGTGTCAAGTTGGATGGATGGCCTTTGGGTGGCGGACCATTCTTGATACACACGCATAACTGTTGAGCGTAAAATACTCAGCAGCGTTGCAGTTCTTGACACACTTCAATTAGTGCGCCTGGCACCTACTACCATACCCCATTCAAAGGCACTTAATTATTTTGTCTTGCCCATTCACCCTCTGAATGCCACACACACACACACACACACACACAATCCATGTATCAATTGTCTCAAGGCTCTCAATCATAATCTCCCATTAAAAATGCATTCAAATCTACTGTTACATATTGAGAGATGAGTTTGGTATGGAAAACCAGCCAGGCACATAAAAGGGGCGTCGAGTCGAAGTTAATAAATTGATACAAGGAATCAGCTTTCCATAGTTTCAGCAATTAGTTAAAATGTTAGAAAAATAATCAACATCAGACGGACATGTCATATTTGCTGTGTAACAGAAAAGAGTCAATCTTCATTATAACAACAATCAAATAAATGTAAACATAGGAAACACCTATCAATACTTTAGATCATTTACATTTTCCAACAGGGCTATACATTTGGGTGAGTTTTTTTCCCTCACCCGAGGAGCCTCGTTTTCACTGCCAAAAATAAAATGAAACCAACATAAGGTCAAATACAGGTAGCCTACTCAAATAATTAACATCCAATCTCATTAACCGTTATTCTTTTGCGGGAACGGTCTGTATGTTGCCAATCACAGCTGCTGCTCACTCCGTTTGCTCGAAAATGGATTAATGGTTAAATACAGTAAGGCCCACATGTATAGACACACATACCAGCTCTACTGGTAGTACTGCTACTACCAGCAGTACTACACTTGCACCTGTCGATGACACAAGTTGTTCTGCTTCCACGAACACATCCAATGCTAGCATCAGTAATTCTACATTTGTTGATAGCCAAGCTAGCATGAACACTGACAGTTGTGAATCTGATGTAGCCGAAGAGCTACTGCCACCTTACCCGGGAAAACACCGAACAACAGACACGGACGTTGGACCATCGAAGAGGCGCAAATATGATGAGAACTACATTGATTTGGGGTTCACAAATATTGGAAGTAGTGCCTTTCCTCAGCCACAGTGTGTTATTTGAAACTATCTCAGAACTCAATGAAACCTTCACTCTTGCGCAGACATTTAGAAACAAAACATGCCAATTTGAAAAATAAGCCACAGGAGTTTTTTGAGTGAGAATCAAGACGACTTTTGAGTAGTAAGACATGTATAAAAGCAACAGATACCATTAATAAGAAGGGGCTAGAAGCGCCTTACATGGTGAGCTGCCGAGTGGCTGGGACAGGCAAGCCCCATACTATTGTGGATGACTTCATCAAACAATACCATTTCACGACGCATCAGTGACATGGCAGGAAATGTTTTGAAACAATTACTGCTTCGCATTCAAGCCGGTGAATTCTATGCAGGTTTTTTTTAAGGTAATTTTTTTTTCTGAAACAAACAAGAAATAACACAAAAACAGAACTTGAGCGTGCATAACTATTCACCACCCCAAAGTCAATACTTTGTAGAGCCACCTTTTGCAGCAATTACAACTGCAAGTCTTGGGGTTTGTCTCTATACGCTTGGCACGTCTAGCCACTGGGATTTTTGCCCATTCTTCAAGACAAAACTGCTCCAGCTCCATCAAGTTGGATGGTTCCGCTGGTGTACAGCAATCTTTAAGTCATACCACAGATTGTCAATTGGATTGAGGTCTGGGCTTTGAGAGACATTTAAATGTTTCCCTTAAACCACTTGAGTATTGCTTTAGCAGTATGCTAAGGGTCATTGTCCTGCTGGAAGGTGAACCTCCAAAACAGTCTCAAATCTCTGCAAGACTGAAACAAGTTTCCCTCAAGAATTTTCCTGTTTTTAGCGCAATCCATCAGTCCTTGAATTCAGACCAGTTTCCCAGTCCCTGCCGATGAAAAACATCCCCCCCAGCATGATGCTGCCACCACCATGCTTCACTGTGAGGTGTTCTCGGGGTGATAAGAAGTGATGGGTTGAGCCAGATATAGTGTTTTCCCGTATTTAACTCGTTATGTGACTTCTGAAGCTAATTGGTTGCACCAGATCGGCTTCATAGCAAAGGGGGTGAATACATATGCACGCACCACTTTTCCGTTTTTGATTTTTTTATTTATTCCTATGAAACAAGTCATTTTTTTCATTTAACTTTTTGACTATTTTGTGTATGTCCATTACATGAAATCCAAATAAAAATCTATTTAAATTACAGGTTGTAATGCAACAAAATAGGAAAAACGCCAAGGGGGATTAATACTTTTACAAGGCACTGTACGTTTATGGGGGGTTCAATTAAAGAAGATATCCTCTTCTGCAAACCACTGGAAACCTTTTTTAAGTACTGGACAAATAAACTCCTCTATTTTTCCCAGTTTAGGACTCTGACTAACTCTGAAGGGAGCAAGCAGACAGAATAAAAGACTGTCTTGTGATCTGCATGGGTTACAAAGGAAACAACCAGTCAGTCGATTTGAGCGCCAAGATATGTGTATTGAAAGAGAGAAAAACAAAGGGACCTTTCTTCACCCTCCTTAACAAAGAGAACATGGCACCAAGCGCATAAAAGGACATTGAACTGTTCTCCCTTTGTTGTCACACAATACTAGACAAAATGTCTTCTGTGGTTGTGCAAGGTATCAGATTCATGTTGATGTAGCACATATGGTTACATTTTCCTGTTGGCCACACCCACATCTATGGATGTGTGTGTGTGTGTTCAAGGGAGGGCTCAGATTGGGTTTACAAACTACTTAATTATTAATATTTGATTTACACAAGCAGTGGGTGAGCTTTGGATCTCCCTCACAATTTTTATTTGGAATGTTGCTATTATCTTCATCTCATATAAGGTTACTTGCTAAAGATAACACATTTACTTTGCAGACCTTCTGCTTGCTTAGAAACCAGTTGGAAATTACATTTTATTTTATGACCTGTTGACGAGGAACATGGATATAATAACTTTTATACATTCTAATATTGATTGATGCTTATTCTAACTACACACAATCTGTATGTGTCACTACCTTTAATATTGTTGTTCAACTGTTTTGCAGAACATGTTATTGATTGGTGCCTTTAACATGATGTGTTCGTATTATGTTCTGTTTCTATTTATCTACACTCAATAATTGATCTTAAGGTGATTTGTTTTCATGAATATGGTTGTCATACTGTATGTATTTATTTAGTACTTTTTACACCTCTCCCCAATTTCATGGTATCCAATTTGTAGTTACAGTCTTGTCCCATCGCTTCAACTCCCATACGTACTCGGGAAAGGCAAAGGTCGAGAGTCATGCATCCTCCGAAACACAAGCCTGCCAAGCCACACTGCTTTCTGGCACACTGCTCGCTTAACCCGGAAGCCAGCTGCGCCAATGTGTTGGAGTAAACGCCGTACAGCTGGTGACCGAAGTCAGCTTGCAGGAGACCAGCCGGCCACAAGGAGTTGCTAGAGGATGCTGGGCAAATTGTGGCACAGCCTGAGATCAAACCTGGGGCTGCAGTGACGCCTCAAGCACTGTAACGCAGTGCCTTAGACCACTGTGCAACTCAGGGGGCCTAGTTGTCACATTTTCAATGTAAATTTCCTCCTGGGGGAGAGGCTTTTTCAATAGAACTTTGTCTTTCTCAAAGAAAAGTACAATTTAACACTTATGATAGTGTATCTAAGTATGCATTTATTGGTCTTTCATTCCATTTTATATCCATCTGATTCCTACTTAATAAACTTTGAAGATACCATTGACCAAACCAGCCAATCTGACCAACATGCAAAGCCAAACAGTGACTATTAACTCTTCACTGTAATAACGTTTCATCAAATGTTGAGAACTGATTGAACTGGTGTAATCGTTTTGCCCTCAACAAAGATTGACGTTTTATTGAGCTTGGTTGAAAGAATGTGTATGTAGGGACATTTGCATGACCACATTGTCAACGATCCCCCGGAAGACACTCCTGATGTCATGGGCCCAAGTACTAGATGTTGGGTTCCATAAGTTTGACTGAAGTCTCAAAAAGGAACTCTTGTGGTGCGGGCCATTTCTTTCACTATTGGACACAGGCTGTCCATATACAGCTTCTTTCCAAAGGAGATTTTTAGGCTCGGTCCTAATTTATGTTGTCTCTCACCTGGAGCTGCATGGCAAATTGTCCAGGAATATAAGGAAAGCACAAAGAACAATGCCCAAGGACTAGATAGCCATCCCCTTCTGAGGGGCCAAAAATATATATCTCTGTTACAGTATCCAGAGGACTGACTATTGAATGTGTGATAGAATAATACTATAGTATCCATGTCTGGTATCTATCTGAAACCTGTCACCTAAATAGGAATCTGAAGCTGTCTATATACAGTACCAGTCAAAAGTTTGGACACAACTACTCATTCCAGGGTTTTTCATTATTTGACTATTTTCTACATTGTAGAATAATAGTGAAGACATCAAAACTATGAAATAACACATATAGAATCATGTAGTTACCAAAAACGTGTTAAACTAATCAAAATATATTTTATACTTGACATTCTTCAAAGTAGCCACCCTTTGCATTGACGACAGCTTTGCACACTCTTGGCATCCAATCAAGTTTTAGAAACATCTCAAGGATGGTCAATGGAAACAGGATGAACCTGAGCTCAACTGAATATTTATGTAAATAAGCTATTTATGTTTTTTTAAAGTTGCAAACATCTCTAAAAACCTTAATTCTCTTTGTCATTATGGGGTATTGTTCGTAGGTTGCTGAGGATTTTCTTTTCTTCTTTAATCCATTTTTGAATAAGGCTTTAACGTAACAAAATGTGGAAAAAGTCAAGGGATCTGAATACTTTCTGAAGGCCCTGTGCGTATAATATATGCATACATGGTCATTATTACCTCACTACAGTAGAACCAGCTGACCTGCTTTTACACTATGATTTGACTATTAGATGGTCAATTTTTCTTTAATAAAACACTTACAAAATGAATAGTTCCACCATATATTTGAAAAAAGACTGTTCCTAAAAATGAAGGACAGTCGAAGATGAATCACTGATCACAGGATATAATAATAATCTTCAGAAATGACTAGGGCTTTACAACGATGACGAAAACTTGGAGAAATGTTTGGATTAAGCGGATTAAAATCTTCCTAGAAGGGCCCACACAGGGACATGCTGAATTTAGGCACATTAGCAAGTCTTCAACATTTCGGATTTATTGAAATCTCCATGTGGTCTTTGTTAAAGGGCACTTTATTTAATATTACAGGCTTTTAAAAAGCAATATTGGTGTACAAGTTCTACTTAAAATATCAACAGGGATGCAAAAGGCACTCTTTTCGGGGAATGACCAATCTAATACACAGACTGAGATGCACATTTAATAAGTGTATTTTGTTCCGTCTTTCTTTTGTCTTGGTTTTGCATCTTTTTCACTCTCCCTCCATCAGACTCTTTCAGAATCTGTATTCTTATGGCCCAAGATCACACACACACACACACAATCAATATGCACAAAGTAATACTGTATGCAACGAATCCCACTCCCTCTTATTTCCAGTGGTTTATATACAATGTACAGAACCATACCTGTTTGCCCATTTTGTCAAGACATATCCTTGAAATGGACCCATGTCTGTGATGTGTTACTGTATGTGGCTATGCCAAGACAAAGACAAAGCCTGTAAGATTAGGACCAGGCAGGCAGAGCAGAGTAAAGCCAGGTCAGACTGGGAAACAGGGGACATAACAGAGCAGAGTAAAGCCAGGTCAGACTTGGAAGTAGGGGACAGAACAGAGCAGAGTAAAGCCATGTCAGACTGGGAAGTAGGGGACAGAACAGAGCAGAGCAGAGTAAAGCCATGTCAGACTGGATAGTAGGGGACATAACAGAGCAGAGTAAAGCCATGTCAGACTGGGAAGTAGGGGACATAACAGAGCAGGGTAAAGCCATGTCAGACTGGGAAGTAGGGGACAGAACAGAGCAGAGTAAAGCCATGTCAGACTTGGAAGTAGGGGACAGAACAGAGCAGAGTAGAGTAAAGCCATGTCAGACTGGATAGTAGGGGACATAACAGAGCAGAGTAAAGCCATGTCAGACTGGGAAGTAGGGGACATAACAGAGCAGGGTAAAGCCATGTCAGACTGGGAAGTAGGGGACAGAACAGAACAGAGCAGAGTAAAGCCATGTCAGACTGGGAAGTAGGGGACATAACAGAACAGAGTAAAGTCATGTCAGACTGGGAAGTAGGGGACAGAACAGAACAGAGTAAAGCCATGTCAGACTGGGAAGTAGGGGACATAACAGAGCAGGGTAAAGTCATGTCAGACTGGGAAGTAGGGGACATAACAGAGCAGAGTAAAGCCAGGTCAGACTGGGAAACAGGGGACAGAAGTGAGTGTGTGTATGATATAGCACTCCAGCCTGTTTGGGAAATGTTGTGTGTGTCTCCGGCTTCTGTGAGCCTTCCTCACGCCCAGCACTGCTAATGAGGCCTCTGGGAACAAATCCTTTAAACTAAGAGATGTAACCGTATTTGTTTGGTTTCACTATCCTTGGACCAGAAATATTCACAAGGATAGTAAAACAAGGAACATTCTGACAAGTTTAGGTTCAGGGTTAAGGTTAGAGAAAATGCTATTTTTGTTTGGTCCCCACAAGGAAAGTAAAACAAATGTGTGTGCGTGCGTGCTTACGTGTGTGTAATCCATAAAAATATCTGTTTGGAGGAAACCATTAAATAGAGCACACAAGGCCAATGTGGGATAAACACTGCACAGGCAAATGTGACTCGTTTCAGGAAACTATGCGTATGTCGTGCGTCACTTCTTCACAGGAGAGCCATTTGAACATACAGTACATTTTTAAAAAATCTAAATGCATTTTTGGGCAGAAATGCCTTCTGGAATATAACTTTCATATGCTTTAATAACAAACTTGTATGCCATCTGTAAATATGAATAAAAATTGTTAAATTATGAGCCTAGTTGGTTTAGCCCCAGAAAAAGTGAGCAACCTTCCCGCTAGCCATGATTGGCTGAGATAATGAGTGGGCTGGAGATGAGTTCTGATTGGTCTGCCATGTAGCACTCTTCTGTCGATAACATGAGCTGGTCAGTATGTATAGGTAATCCTTTCTAACACGTTTAAAATAAAAAATAAAGATATAACGTAGTAGAACTCCACTTTCTGGAGGACCGAGTTTTGAAATCAGTGGAATTAGAGTTTGATTGCAAATATGCAGACAGAGTAGAAAAGAGAACACACGCTGTTGTATAAAACCCCTGCCTCTGGATTACATCTTCAAATGAATGGAAACCATGGCATCTGTGGCAGAGAGGGAGAAGCATCCATCCATGTATACGGATAAGAGGGTCTAGCTAACTACAATTTTCAGATATTACACATTTCTAATTTTGTCAGAAAGTCATTTTCATTTCAAGTTAAAGTGTACTGTATTCTAGCTAGCTGACGTTAACTGGCTGGCTCGCTAGCTAACGTTATGTGTATGAGATCTGTGTAGTTATATTATTCGTATATCAGAGCCATTTACATTGCTAGGTATAGGCTAATGCTAGCTAGCTAACATTGAACCTAGTTGGTTAGCTACCTGTAGATTTATGCAGGGTAGTAACTTTATGAGTTGAGATTAGGGTTCATTGTTTAGCTAGCTAGCTACATGTCTAAACAAAAGACTCCACTATGCAAGTAACCATGTCAATAGAATGTTCATGATGTCACTGTGACAACTGTCGATAGCCTGTGCGAATTTCCCAGTAACGTCTATCTACTTCGATTTCAGAGCACTCTCATCTGAGTGAGCCAGTGAACAGAAGAACTGGCAAATTTACAAATTTAAGAA
This sequence comes from Oncorhynchus mykiss, assembly GCF_013265735.2. Lineage (NCBI taxonomy): Eukaryota > Metazoa > Chordata > Actinopteri > Salmoniformes > Salmonidae > Oncorhynchus > Oncorhynchus mykiss. The sequence goes on from NC_048573.1 coordinate 38,729,602, forward strand.
AGCTCAAAAAAGTTTAATTAAATTGGCTTGCCAGCAGCACAGTTGCAGTCACCAACACTCTGGATAAGATAAATTCAGCCTAACCACCTCTACTAGGGCAAGTAAAATGGTCAGAGTGAGCTGATCACTCATTTGTGTCTGGAAAGTAGCTAGCTACCTAGCCAATGTTAGCCAGTGCTTGACTGATGTTGTTAGGTCAGAATGCTCAATCAACCTCCACTCATCGTGCGGTCTGAAAGCTCCGAGATCAAAACGCTCTGAATTCACCAACGGACAATCTGACAACCTCTGAGCTTATCAACGCCCAGAGCACACTCTGAGCACACTCTGGCAATCCAGTTTACATTTCTGAATACACACCCATAGTAGGAACCAGCCTTTAGTCTTGAAATATTTGGGTGTTTAGTGCATGGCCTCACATGTGAATCCTTAAAGAGATGGGTAGGGCTAAGGCTTTAGAGGGTTGAATGATGCTGAATGGGTGTATTCAAATAAGAACTCTCCAGTAGGTGTACCAAAACATTCAAGCCCATTTTCTCAAAAGTGAGGTAACAAGTTTATCAACTTTAAAAGCAGAATTACTTTCCATTGTTCCTCAAGTGTAGTGTATGATACACCATTTTCTAGCTCTGAGTCTCTACTTTTAGCCAATGTAAAAAACACAATTTCAAATTTGCTACCTCGAGCCGTCGGTCACAAATATAAGACAGCCTGCAACCCATCAAGCTGGGGATCGGTAACTCTCTCTCTTCTCTCTGGTGGCTCAAATTTCCCTAATTCCTCCCTATTGAAGAATAAGGTCAAGACTTCCTAGACTTAAAACAGTAATTATTACAACTTCCGGAGGATGTCCTCCAACATATCAGACCTCATTTGCCCATGTGGACTGGGATATGTACCGGGTTGCGTCTGAGAATAACACTGACATACAGTATACACTGATACAGTGACTGAGTTTATCAAGAAGTGTATAGGGGATGTTGATCCCACTGTGACTATTAAAACCTACCCAAACCAAAAACCGTGGATAGATGTCAGCATTTGAGCAAAACTGAAAGCTCGAACTATCGCAATTAACTACGGAAAGGTGACTGGGAATATTGTTGAATACAAACATTGCAGTTATGCCCTCTGTTTGGCAATCAAACAGGCAAAACGTAAGTACAGAGACAAAGTAGAGTCGCAATTCAACGTCTCAAACACGAGACGTATGTGGCAGGGACTCCAGACCATCACGGATTACGAAGGGAAAACCAGACACGTTGGGGACACTGACATCTTGCTCCCGGATAAGCTAAACATCTGGTGTGTACCTTTCCAAATTATGTCCAATCAATTGAATTTACCACAGGTGGACTCCATTCACGTTGTACAGTAGAAACATCTCAAAGATGATAAATGGAAATAGAATGCACCTGAGCTCAATTTCGAGTCTCATAGCAAAGGGTCTGAATACTTATGTAAATAAGGTATTTCTGTTTTATTTTTTTTAATACATTTGCAAACATTTCTAAAAATCTGTTTTCGCATTGTCATTAATTGTTTGGAATTGTTTGTAGATTGATGAGTATTTTTTTAAAATGTAATACATTTTAGAAAAAGGCTGTAAAGTAACAAAATGGAAAATGGGAAGGGGCCTGAATACTTTCCGAATGCACAGTGTATATATACAGTACCAGTCAAAGTTTGGACACACCTACTCATTCCAGGGATTTCTTTATTTGTATTATTTTCTACATTGTAGACCAACGTGTGGCCATTGCTGTGGTGAGAGACAAGTGCGCCTCTACTGTAATCTCTATCACGGAACCAGAATGAGATTCACTTTCTATAATCTCTCTCCCATTCTCTGCTCTGATAGACATGAGCCTGCAACTCTCATCTCTCCAGCGTTGCACTTCATCATTTATTTAAAGTCATTTAATATTTCCATGAGTTAAAATGTGTTCTTTTAAAATCATAGTGTGCTGGAGGTGCTGCATTGAAATAAATGTGCCAAAATGATAGAAATATCTACTCCTGTCTGCACAGAAAGTGAAGTTCAAAATATTACACCAGAAAGTATAATTTGGCCACAAAGGATCAAGTTTTTTATTTATTTTTCATTTTTAAATAGCTGTGGATTGTGTAGGTTACAGTGTAAACCAATCACAAGGCATAGTCTAGAAGGGAATGTGTAGAAAATAGGCTGATTGTTATGTTGTGGCCATCTGTAAACAGCAGCCAAAACATGCCTTTCGGCAATATTTGAAATACAATCACAGGAAAATCCAGGTTGGAAAGCAAATGGCTCCTTCAGAAAAGAGAAGACTAATCTGTCTGTAGTAGGCTACCAAAATATTTTATTAAAGGTGCTACACATAGGTTTTTGTAGAATATTTCCCATTGTAACTTAATGTCCATAGTATATCTGCAGTAATAGTGGAATGATAGTGTTTCATAGTATTATTTATCGGCCAGTGATGTGATTGGCTGTGATATTCGCCTGTTGATTTTTCCCGCAGGAGCAGCATCTGTTGTCAAAATCAGCAAGCTGTTTTGACTTTTTGGCGGTGTTACCTAGTGGAAATCAGGTTAAACTGCCAATGTAGAAATCGCTCTGTCATTTCCTGTTTGTTAAAATTCTACACTGTTCCCTCAATTTCAGTTTATGTGAGAAAATGAGCACTGAATAGTGTAGGGAATCATTGTACCTTCTAAATTGAGGTGAAATATATTTTCAATATAAAATAAATGTTTTTTTACAGCTGTTTGAAGCTGGTGGACCAAAACCGAAAGTAAAAGGCTCAAGAACGATTCTCCACTGTGTTAGGGGAAATGTAGTGCTTAATTTGTAAATCGGGAGGTGTCGGAACAAAAAGTGAGTACTAGAGGAAAGTGACCTGGGGAATTCTGAGGTACCGGAAGGCATGAGATTTTTTTTAAATCACAGAGTAAAGCATTGCATGCATATCATTGCATTTGCATAGTGGCATACAGCAGGAGAGTAGAGGCACTTACAGGAGTTGCACACATGGGGAACATTATTAGTTTGCCGAGAGTCCGGGAAAATGTTGGCCTTTTAAAAAAGTATTTCATGCAATTCTACGTCATTTTACGTGACTGGAGTCTTTGGCAGAATCTTTTTTAATACTGTACAAATGATCCAAATGGCAGGCTACTTTGACACTGACAACCTGAGAATCTGAGATGAATAAAAACAATCTTGTCTTCAATCCATCAATAGCCTAGGCCTAGACGTGTGGAGACATATTGCAAGCTACAATATGAGCAAATTATAGTCCTAAAAATGCTTTCCAGTTTCACTGACTCACCCAATGACGCAGCAGCTCACTCGCTGGTGATTGTCGATGAGCTCGTGCCAAAATACTATCTCCCTCTCTTTCTCTTTTGGAAGTTGATTAAAT